>NC_060877.1:5235000-5535000 GCF_021901495.1 Neodiprion virginianus | reverse complement strand
GAGCAAGCAGGAATAAAGAGACTGAGGGATAAGAAAGAAATGAAAAAAGTGAAATGAAACCACTGGGTGTGGGTTACTTGTGGATAAATAAGTCAGAAAGATCCATTTCGAGAGACACAAAAATAGCTGTAATGTATATAAGTGAAACTGCATGAGCTATATTTTACACAGATTTGTATATCTATAAATATTGTTGTTTTCTTTCTTCCTTTTCTTTCTTTCGTATGTTTTGTTTTCGTTTCTTTTCGGAACGATAGAACAAAATGGTAATCAATCGTTATCGTTATAATTATGTTTTTTTTTTGTCTCCTTTCGTTTAATAATAATAATAATAATAATAACGATAATGATAATAATAATGTTAAGTTAAATACCAACGATAATTTAGTTGCCAATATCATCTCGCAGCGTGAACATACAGCTACTATTATTCTCAAATAATGATGTAAACATATTAAAAAAATTTTCCATCAATATTTAACCAAGAATTAATCATACGCACGTATCACATGTACTATAATCATATCGTATAGCTCTAGTAAATAATCGCACCATTCGTATATATCGATATTATACATTTGCATAGAATAAACGCCGCTTTGTAAAGTCATATGGATGTAAAACGAAACTCCATTGCAATCGAAGCGTTGTTCTTTAAAATGGAAGATGGTTAATTATATACGTATAAGGGAAAATAGGAAAAACATGTGAAAGAAAAATTTTACATACGGAAATGGGAAGAAGGGAAATCAAATATATAGAAAAACTTACGACGAGTTTAGCTGCCTACGCGTATAATAGATCAATGCGAACAGTCAAAAATAAGTAATCAGAATTGTCGTATCGTTACATCTATACTCTGAACTCAATGACAAATCGTCAGATATCGTAGCGCAGAGTGTTTGAGGCATAAAAAACAAATTTTAGAACTTGTTATACGTTCCCCTCCCCATCTCTCTTTCTCTCTTTCTCTTTCGTCTCATGTTTTCTATTCGATGCATTTCACATGGACAGTAATAGACGTGGCTTTCTAACGATGTATACGATATCTGCAGGGTACTAAATGTACAACGAGACATGTATGATAGAAATAATAACGTTGGTATGAATAGTTGAAATTTAATAATGTACAAAAATGAATTATCTGGTTTTGAGGCGAGAAAAAGAGTGATAAAACGAAAGAAATTTAACAATCGTATCGTCGATAACATTTTCTTTTAGATAGCATTAAAAGCCGTAGCTGTTGTTTCTTTTTCTTTCTTTCTTGCTTTTTTTATTTACTATGCGTTTTCGTCACTTCGACCTTAGCGTTACGTGCAATTACTTTTCATTTTTGTCTTCATTCTCTTTTAATACAGATTCCAAAATTCATGCAATCCTAACTCGAACTTAATTATTACACATACAGTATATTAAGGGAGCGACAACTGTAACATAATAATTGCTAAAACACGTTAAATCATCATAAGTGTAATAAGTAAAAAATAATAAAAAATAATAATAACAGCCCTTCCAGAGAGCATTTTTATAACAACAGCAATTGCGTTCAATATATTGTCTAATTAAAGGTATGTATATACACGATAAATTACATCCGGCGACGATGTGCGTCCAAAAAACAAAAAGAAAAAAAAAAAAGAAAACACTAAACTAAATTTTCGAGTTTCGGTTTTAACGAAGAAACGAGGCGATTTGTATTACACATAATGTATGAAAATCCATACCCGCCTGTAAGAAATATTGCGACAATAAGATAATGTCGTTATGACGGTATATATCATAGCTTTAATACGGGGAGTAGAAAATCGTGAGTAATTTATACTAGGAATTATTGATTTTCAATGTTTAATTTAACGTCATACATTGTATATAATATGGTGAAACTATTTATTCGAAGACGATCGTCGATATTTTATACCTATTACGCGGCATAATAATAATAATAAAAACAAGGATCAGGCAATGCATATTGTGTTCTCTATAAATTTTCCGATAGCTGCAATTCTTCTTTGTCGGAGGAAAACTTTGATTCGTATATTATTGTTGTTGTTGTTGTTGTTATTATTATTATTATTATCATTATTATTATTAATATTTTTTTTTTTTTTTCTTCCTCCTCCTCTTTCGTTTTCATTTTTCTTAAACATTGCAACAAATTGCTTGGGCGGGTAGGGAAAGTTTCACTTGGTAGAAGGATGATTAACATAGTATATGTATACGTATAGCATTACCGTAATTAAGATAGTGAATATTTATACTATATAGACATATACGCAATATAAATTAATAAATCGTATATATGTATATGTATATATAATATAATATTTATTATAAATATATAACGTATTGAATAGACAAACGTGAATTGTAATTAGGCCAAACAATGAGTAATGGGGCGATTTGTTTGTGTGTGTGTATATATATCATCACGTCAGCAATATATTTCAA
Source organism: Neodiprion virginianus (assembly GCF_021901495.1). Classification (NCBI taxonomy): domain Eukaryota; kingdom Metazoa; phylum Arthropoda; class Insecta; order Hymenoptera; family Diprionidae; genus Neodiprion; species Neodiprion virginianus. The sequence continues at coordinate 5,532,552 of NC_060877.1, read as the reverse complement.
CTGAATAGTTGCAACATTACTATGGATCCACCATCATTGAATTCTGTAGCACAGCTGCTTTACGATTATTATAATATTTTTTTTTTTTTTTCTGAGCAACGTTCGGTGGCAGTTGTTTATTTGAATTTTTTATTTTTTTATTTCTGTGTCAATACTTTATTATTATCTATCAATTCACCATCGAACGTTGCTAAATGTATGGATGCTGAATCATCAGAGCGCTCGCCAGTTGCAGCAAATCAGTGCCTCGCTTTCTCTCCCTCCCTCTCTATCTCTCTCTCTCTTTTTACTCAATGATAATCACACGTTTCATGCTTTCAATGCGAGTATAACGAGTGATGGTTTTTCTTTTTTTCTTTCTTCTATTTCTGACTAGATAGCGAATTTACACGGGTTATCCATCTTTTTACGGCTTCTACGGTTCGTTCATTTCGATTTTATGTACATGCATTTTGCGACTTCCTTTCTTTTTTCATTTCGAAAATGTGATTTTTTATTTCATAGTCATTCCCCTTGATTGCGGAATACATTCGTTTATCTCGCATAGGTATATATAACGCATAATATTGCGTATATGCATATTGAGAAATTCTCAAGGAATCCCGATTCAGCTGAGCGAGATGTTATTATATTATACATATACGCTTGAATACAAATCTTTTATATATATATATATATATATATATATGCGCGTATATATACCGGATGAGAAACAACTATTACAGTATAATTTATATTAATATTACAAGTCAATCGGTAATACCTATATATATGTATATATGTGTGTGTATATTATAACGTAATAAACAGCTTGCTTCGATTGCTTTAGGATTCATTAAGAGATTTGTAGGTATGCAATTATAATTATAATTATAATAATCATATGTATATAATAAAGACCATTAAGGCTGTATGCGTGATAACAATATATATATATTATATATATTATATATAATGTGTGTGTGTGTGTGTGTGTGTGTGTGTGTGTGTGTGTGTGTGTGTGTGTGTGTGTGTGTGTGTGTGTATAGTTATAAATATACAATACAAGTAAAATAAAAATCATAATTAAACATTCTCTACGTCTATATCGTCAATTGTTTTGCGATGGCGTTATAATAAGATAGTAGAATATTATTACAGTCATAAGGATGGAAAAAAGAGCAAAGAAATATATATATATATATATATATATATATATAATGTAATAGTATGTAGTGGTGATGTTTAATTATGTAATAAATAACGTATAATAACCTTATAATAATCCCTAATATTACATGATAATGATTATTACAATAATAACTATATATGTATATAGTACATTATAGATAGTAATCATAAAAATGATGATAACCAATCAATCAATCATTATTAATTATTTTATACAACAATCACACGTAGAAGCGATGAATTAGAGTAGTAGAAATAACTATTTGTCAATTTAATCTATGTATTTATATTACGTGTGTATGTATGCATGTATGCGTGTATGTATGTATCTATGTGGTGTTTGCAATGTAGTAATTCATACGTTTGGTTTTTTCGTTATTATTATTATCATTATTATCATTATTATTACGATGGTAAAAGTGTGCTTCTATTTAATTTCTTTACTTGTGTTTTTTTTTTTTTTTTCTTTTCTTTTCTTTTTTCACAAATTCTCGCTATAAAGTTGGAGATTGGAGACTTTCAATTTATATACGTAATGTATACTTGGTATAATACTTGCATACAAATGTATATTCTCGTTCGCATACATGCGTATGTATACAGATCAATCTCGTATAGGGGATTTACGAACGTATAGAAAGGGCTCATTTTGATTAAGTAAATTCGATATATTAATTTAATCGCAATTATAATAATCACCTAATACAATTAATTAATGCGATGCACTTTTTTTTTCTTTATCATATATATATATTGTTGTCGTTTTTTTATTCATTTATTTTTTTTGTTGGTAATATTATTATTATTATTATTATTAACGTTAATATTATTTTTTTTATTACTTATGCAAAGAGAGATGCGGCAGAGAGCGTGGAGTGTAGGTTGTATATTTCAGACTAATATATATATATATATATATATATATATATATGCATACATACCTGTAGCAGTTAGAAATTAGGGCGTCACACATATTAAACAAATAATGAAGAAATGATTGAATAATTAATGTATATACATTTATATATCTATATATAATATACATTCAATATTATTCGAATATTTTTCAATCGCCATATTTATTTCAATCATTTCTTCGTAATTTTTTTTAATACGTTCAACGTCATTATTTTCTAACCGATATAGATATTTATTTTTATTTACCTTGTTCGTACAAAAATGACTGTCGCAAATGAAGACATTATCATTATGTTGATTATAGATATAATATAACGTTCAAAGACGCGGCGACAAATATATTTCATAAAAGATTAAAATATTTATCATACGTGGTATAACGATTGTTTTATATTACGTATGATGAATATTAGTATTATATATGTAAAGTAATCGTATTTTTCAAACGAACCTTCTGCAGCAATTTTCATTGAAATTCTTATCGCAGCGAAAGATTTTCGTTCTTGGTTTCCTCTCCTTGATTTTTTTTCGCTTACTTCAATCACTTCGTAATTTTCCTAATTCCCCTATCATACTTATCTTTACATAGGATTTTTAAGGATCGAATCTGTATCTTCGAATGCGACTTGTGCAAGAGTTTGCTAATTTAATATATTTACTGTAAAAATGACCGTTGCGAACCATCGTCGTCGTCAGGAATACATAGCGGAGAATATTATCGCAATGGTAATACTAATTAGCTATATAATAATAATAATAAAACTGGCGTAATTTATTATTATTCATTTTGTTTATAATTTTATTCAAACAACTAATCAAGTTTCTAAAAGACGTTTTTGTTTTCTTTCCTTTTTTCATTTCACTCTTTATAATCAACTATGCAGCTTCATTTTGCCTTTTCACAAGTATTAGTTATAATGTATAACGCTGTATAAATCTTGCGCGACTTTCAAATAGAACAAGATTAAAACGGCATCATATACTGCATTTTAAAATCTATGTGATAAAATTTTTCATTCCATTTATTTCCATACAAGTATTGTTGCTGGTTTCTCGGTTGTTATTATTATTTTTAATTATTATTATTATTATTGTTATTGTTACTACTATCATGATTAGTATTTATTCCTTTAATTTTATTTTACTTTATCGGTTCGCTGACCCATGCGTATATTCTTTAGTGCTTTTCCTTGCGTTTTATACTTTTAATTCCGCTTACACCGGGCCCCTAAAATTACAAATCTTGGCTATTTGTTAAATGATAAGTATAATAGAAATGACGATCACATCAAGTAATAACGTAAAAAATTGCAAATATCTTAGCGTAACAGTTTCCAAATCTTACATTGAATGCTTTTTTTTTTTTTTTTTTCAATTTTTTTTCGTGATTTTTTTTTTTTACTTGTTTTTTGTTTTTCTTCGTTTTCACAATTTTTCTATTCAATACGCCTAGTTCGCAGATCAGTGTCTTAATTTGTATCGTTTAAGTTACCTTTGGAACAGAGATTTTTCTATTCTTATACAATTGCAGGGGTGAAAAAAGTTTAATCAACGACTTATTTATTTCTTAAAAATTTTTTTTATTTTATTTTACTTTTTTTTTTCTTCCTCATTCCCTGCTGCGTCTTCTATCATAAGACCCTGTGATTTCTCCATCTCTTTGAAACCTATCGCTTATACCTAACTGCTTTGATTCATACGATTGGAGTAAAAAATAAATAAATGAATAAATAAATAATGGCGAACAAAGCGAACGAAGTGCCAACGACAAATTTTCCTCGATCAAACTCTTCACGCGGTACTGTGTATTTTTTTTTTTTTTTTATATATATAAATATATATATATATATATTTGTGTGTGTGTGTGAGAGAAAATTAATCGTACATACGAAAATACTCGAATTCATCGATCACGAGACGCGTGTAATTATTTGTACAAATTAATGAACAAAGAATTACAGAAGTTTTTACTTTTTCAATCTCCGCGCATGACGCGCGACAGTTTATTTACGCTGTTCAGAAATTTAATAGCCCTTTTCAGCGTCTAAAAGGCTCTCGTTTCTTCTATCTCGCCATTCTCCCTTCTTTCGTTTCATTTGCATTTCAAATTTCGACCCACGGTATTCCCGACATTTGCGTATCGATTTTTATAATGAAAAACGACGATCATCTTAGGGCACATCGGTCGATTGTACGGCTAATTAATTCGCGCATATAATTGTGACCAAAGCGTTTCCCTTCAATGAATCTAATTTAAATACAATTCAATGTCATTCAACTTAACTCCCTTCGTATAATATTCTTCACCCTGATAATCATTTCCTACGACGTATGATATAATGTCGTTATAAATTTGAAATCTTTAATCGTTTATCTTTCAAAATCAATACCTTATCGTCAGTATTCTTCTCCCTTCCTTACTTTCTTTATCTCGTTTCCCATACCGTGCGAATTGCATTATCAAATACAATTACTTATATATCAACCACCCATCGTTTACATATATATATATAGTATATATATATATATAACGTGCTCTAGTTACAGCCCGAATATAAATCGCGATCTCTTGTTCCACTTCCGCGTGTGATCATCATAATATTGTATAACAATAACCGTACCGCGCGTTGTATACCTATATAATATATAATATTTACCTGTAATGAGAAATTTGAAAAAAGTGACAGTTACACACGTCGTACGCCGAACGCTAGAAATTTGTTACTCTAACTAAGCGGACTTTATTTATACTATATAATGATGCTATTATATCGAAATTACGCGACAATAATTAATGACATAATATTATAGATAGAATCAATGTATAACAATTTATCTTTACGTAGAATATATATTGAAATATTTTATATATATATATACATATATATATTTATATTTATATATATGTATATGTATATGTATATATATTATAACTAAGCTGAAGATAAGTTTCATTATGCATATTCTTTTCCATATTTCTCTTTTTCTTTTCAACTCCCTCTCTCTCTCTCTCTCCGTATATATTATACTTGGATATTATTCAGATTCAATTTTGCTTTCTGTATCGAGATTCTTGTTGCGGGGCCCGGCGTTCACCTTTTTCACAACTTATTGTTAGTCGGATGCACGATGTATTTTGTATACGTGTATAATACCGAATACGACTCAGGATATTGATCATTCCACCGCCATTATCGTTTACTTTCCGTTTTCCCGACATTTCCATTTTTCATTTTCCTTTTCCTTATTTTAACTCTGCCATATCTATCTCGCATCATCGGCCAATTGTTTCCCTACCTCCCGAATTATCGTAGGAAATTTAATTACACAACTCTATTGCACTGACAGACAAACAGACAGACAGAAAGAACAGACAGACAGAATAGACAGACAGATATCATAGACAGGCATTTTATAAATTTACTTTGTCGCTCAGGATTTTCTCCTCGTTCTCTTTATTCATCCTTTTCTGTTTCTCTCTTCGTGCATATTCTTTGTGGAAAGTTTTACTTTTCGTTTTGTTTTGTTTCCTTTTTCCTTACCGCCAGTTTCAAGTTTTATTCGTTACTTTGACAGACGTTAATTTGTTTATAGTTATCTTTTTCTTGCCGTTTTATTATCGTGAACCGAATTAATGAGTTTTAAAAAATGTTATTAAAATTGTTACGCATCGTATAATATTCTGTCGTTGCGCCCGATTTATACTTCTTCAGCTATGTATGTATGTATGTCGTAACACGCTTATCGCGTCAACTAATAATTCTTTCCCCCGCGTCTCGTTTTTCTCATCATCGATCCAACAACTTACATCATAGACCCTTCGGCTCTTTACCCATTTTTCAGTTCCCGCCTATTTTCCCCCTCATTATTCTTCGCCTGATCATCTGTGTTATTCCTCGTTTAATATATTTGTCGTTTCGTTTCTCCAGGTAATTTCCTGCACCTTTGCGGATCCGTTATCCTCGTTGCCGCGACCGTTTATTTCTGGTTGAATGAAAATTGCGGAGAGCCCGTAACTGCGCTTCGGTGAAAATGCACGTTTTGCCACTTGTTGTCCCGCTTGTGCCAGACCCGGCTTTCCTCGCTTTGATGAGTGTGAGCCACTCCTTGCCTACAAGTTATCAGGTATCGTATATTTTACACTCTCACGAGCGTCAAACGAATTGCAAATTTCAATTATCCAACTCCGCCGTCATTATACTCACTTGTCCATGTACTGCGTAAGTCTGACGTAAGCGATGCAGGCCGCATCCTCGCCCAAAAGATGCACGTGGGGATTCAGTATTGTTGTATTTACCGCCTTGCAGTTCTTCGCCAAGACTGTGAAGCATGCGAAGCAGAAAGAAAATATCAGCTGTTGATCGATTTAAAAACTGAAAATCAATCTGCACTCTCGTTTTTTTTTTAACACCTTTTCATTTCGACGCATGCAAAGACGAGAGATTTCATAAGAAGCTGTGGCAAATTCGGTACAGGTAGAGAGAGACATGATATAGATTAAGCAGGGTGACCACGCGAGTGAAAAATATGGAAAACCTGGAAATATCACGAAATTCAAAAGGGGACTTCAAAAACCTAGGATTGACCAGGAACTTTTTATTTGGCAACAAGGTTACTTTTATTCTTCGAAAAAACAAATCGTCTTTAACTGATTTTTTTTTTTTTTTTCTCAAATTAAATTTTTACATAAAATAAGAAATAAAAAATCGCGTTTCTTTATTTTTCTTTCGTGCGAAGAGAGTGATGCAAACGAGGTGTAATTACCGTTATCAAAGTAAAATTTGTGAAAGTCCATTCCCTCGACCAAATTACCTAAAGCCTCGGGTTCGAACGCCGTCAAATGCGGGTCGCAGATCTTCCTGCGGAGAACGGGAGAAACGAGAACGTAGAATAATTAGATCGTTAATTCGTTGCCTCGTTAATTACAAGTATTATAATGATGTTAATTCTTAAAATCCTGCGACTAAGTAATCATCGGTTGCATTAATTAATTGGCAATTGAACCGACGTTGTAGTGAATAAATAAATAAATAAACAAATAAAAAGAGTAAAATTTCACTCACGTGTAGGCCTCAAAGTCGCCGGTGTTTATGCTTTCGATTAACTGTTCAGTCATCTTGATTATTTCCTGACGACGAGCTGGAATTTTCAACACACCATCGTCAGTTTTAACCTCACACTCAAATTCCGCCATGTCAGACCCTTTCTGACACATCGTACAGCACAACAGCCACATGCATGAACGTTTAATTATTATGCAGTACCTATAATATCGTTATTTTAAAAAATTTTCTTTTCTTCTTTTTCTTTGTTTTTTTTTTTTTATTTTTTCGTACGTTACACCGTACCTACTTCTAACCCTTCGTCACGTGTCCGTGCACTTGTAATTTACATTTCGTTAGTAAAATATCGGTTAGTCTGGCAAGAGTTACGCTTGGTTAACGCAATCCTCGAATTATTCACTTTATTGAGTAAACCTTCGCGTTCAACGAGTACGAATATTTCAACTTCCGACACGATCTGTGTTTTTTTTTTCAACGATACGTAGATGTTGTACGTGCCTCTATCGTCTACGATTTTGAACCTCCGCGTTTCTTGGCTTTCGTACGTAAGAGTAACGCATCTCCACTGACAATATTGCGAACAAATGTCTCCGAGTCGTTTTCAATTTACACCCACGCGCGTCCATACGTGCAGGGTGTGTATAAAACGAGATTTTACGTAAGCCCAAACCAGGTTTGAGATTATATACTTGATAAGGCAAAGGTGTTGCATCTACCACCACCACAGTCACGTGTTCAGGGAAACCTCGATCCTATTGGTCAACTCCTTGAGAAATTCGTTTTCTAATTCTATTGGCTAAGGGGAGTCTTGATAACGGATACCAAGGCCGTGGAGAAGATAGGGATACCCCTTCTTCTTTCCTTTCCATAACAAACGTCTTGCTCCAGATGCAGGTTTTCTTATTTATTGTTATTATTCCCGGCAAATCGTCGACAACTGTGCTCGATATTTTCACACAAATTGTAACAAATTCACAAACAATAAACGTCGATTTTCAGACACAATATTCTATTGATAATAATTGTTACACTTTTTTTCTTATTTTTGCAATTGTCAGTTGTGTTCTGAATTTTAATACTGTGATAACTATTTTTCATTGTTTTTCATTCCGAGAAGTAAATTTTCATCTCCGTGTATTCTCGTTTAATGAAAATTCATTGTTACGGTTTGACAATCTGCGAATATGGAAATTCGTGTATTTCTCAACGATGTGGAAAAAGTGAAGATGTCTAACGTAGAAGCGTAGATTTTTTCAAGCTATAACTTGAGAAAAAATTCTTATCGCGTGGAAAGTCGAGTGTTTTTCTATTTTTATTGAATAGATCAAAAATACCGACAGATATTTCAACCGGAATAAGGAGTTTATCTCCCTATGGTTTGTTCTTTAGTCGCGGTAATAGTTTGATGGTTTCAATCGCATGTGGTTCAAAGTCACTGTTACATATATACGTATGTATGCATTTTCCCTCAAACTCGTTAATATTCATGACCATAAGTCTAAGTATTACACTATCTATACTTACAAACAGTTTTTCATTGGCTTTAATTTAATTGATGGTTTTGTTTTCGATACGTATAGTAATTGAATGTTACGATTACCTGAGCACTGCGAATTCGTAGATAGCTGACTGCAGGTCTTGATAGGACAGACGATTCTTATCTCTATAATAACATACCTTTCTTATTAAAAAAAAAAGAACACACAAAATTCGGAAAAAAATAAATAAATGTGCAAAACAACAAACGGTCGAAGGGAACCGCACAGGCATGATATCTACATAGCTGTGTGTGTACGCGGCTAATTTATATATAATATGTATAAATTAAACGATATTTTCATCGCGTGAAAGTAGGGAGGGAAAAATTGAGACGATTTATCATAAGAGTAGAAATAAAACGATCTTGTGCTTTTTAAACATAACAAGAGCGATTTAAAATTGCTCGTAACACACTGTACTTCTATTTTTGAATCATCTCAATTTTTCGCGATAAGAAAATAGAAACAAAACGCTTTAAATAATAAACTGTGATAGTTTAACTATTTTTCGCTTCTTTGCAATATTTATATGCAGAGTGTCCTACAATATATATACGAATATATTATACACAGATCGACTTATGGGAAAAACTTTTTTCGGTTCACGTTACTTTGAGACGTGGTTTTCCTTTCGGTTCGCTTCGCGGATTATTTAATAAAATATCTGAAAATTTGCGTTATTCACGTATAATGTGTACCCAATACACTTTCTAGAACCGCACACTTATACGACAGGTAACTGAAATTGTGGTTTCAAATGTCAAATACACTCCACGTTTCCAACTCCATCGCGAATCGCGTGTGTCCAGATTATAAATTTTACAAATACGTGACCGTTGCATCTGTGCAAATAATTATAACCACAATGATAATTTAAAATTAGTAATTTCTTTCTCTCTCTTCAATTACAGCGTAACCGGTAGAGATTTACTTTTTCTCTCGTCGCACCATCGTCGTTTCGATAATTATTTATCTATTCCAAGATGCGAATCGTGCCTCTCCCCCTGTATCATGTTATATTTTCCAGCTGCTTATTCTCTCAATTTTTCCCCTGCACATACTTATGACCTGCAGGGTCTATCAACAGTAATAGAAATAGTTTTAAACAATTTATTAACAATGACAAATGAGCCAACCGATGTATATATATACACACACATGTATATATGCATGTGTATATATATATATTTATAACTAAAACATTATCTTACATATTTTTCTACGGTGTATAACGCTTAACGGTATCTTTTATCTTGTTCTACGTGAAAAAAAAGAAAAAGATAAAAAGATATCTTCTCACCATCTTTCTACATTCTAGTCGATCAACGAACAACTCGTTGGCTAGAATAATTATATTTCTGCAATCCGATAGAATTAGTGTCCAAAGACCCATCCGGCGATAATGCGAAGGATCGCTAATAGCTGTTTGTATATCGGTTTGTTCGTTGACTTTGCCGATTTTGTATCCGGCTTTTCGTCAGCCGAGCGTGTGAATTTTGAAAAACGCGGCAAGTCCGTCGCGGCGGCAATACGCTCGCGGCTAACGAAACGTTGATTTCGCCCGATGAAATACATTAGTTATTTAGGGCTAGAGCAAGCGACACCGCCTGAGCTTCGAGCAGACGTCCTCGTCCTTTTGCGGCTTACGGGACGCATCGTTCGTCTCTGATTTGCTCGTTTTCGGTGTTGCCTTTGCGGCCTTACCGCCGTCGTATTCTCCGCTCTCGCCTAGCTGGCAGTATCCCGCAGTCCCGGATGTTCCGGACATCACCTGATTGCCTCGCCCTCCGCCGATACCGTCTGATTGTGAGTCTGAACAGCCCCTCGTCGTGCAATTGATGCAAGAAGCGAACACCGAACACCAAGCCAGAGCCAATCAGCGGGCAGCAAACACGAATATAAGCATGCACAAATATGTATACATGCACACGTGCACGCGTATGTGTATATACATGTGTGTATATATATATATATATACATACATACACACACACACGCGCGCGCGTATATCGTACACGTGTGGAAGTTCATTATACAACACGCAACACGCTACGGTTAACTAAAAGACGGAATTACTGCATGGGAGGTGGATTTTTTGAAAGGGACACGCGTTATATCCAGCAGCTGAATATTTTTGGGGATGGACGATGTTGATCAGGTATATTTCTTGCCGACAAACAGGAATCAGAGAGAAAACAACAAGCTCGCTTGCGACGGATTAATCGAAGCTACAGAAAGGGTATAAATCTAACGGAGGAGATTCAGTTGTCTCCGGATTGAATTGAAGATTGACAAAATTCGAGGTACTGTCGAGGAGTTCGGGGACACAAACGTTTCTTCAGGGAAGTTGAATGTGGACCTGAGGTTGAAACCATTGGGGGTACTTTCGAGGAGTTCGGAATGCAAACGTCTCTTTAGGGAAGTCTAATCTGGACCTAAGGTTGAAACCATTGTAGATACGTTCGAGGAGGTCGGGGTCTTGCTGCAGGAACGTCGAACGTGTAACGAAGATTAAAAACACTTGAGGTGTCGTCGAGGAGGAGTTCAGGATGAAAAAGTATCCGCGGGAAAGGTCGGTAATGTCGAGGAAGTCTTTCGCGACTATCGAACGTTTCGAATTACGTAGCTGGCAAGGAGGGACTTTGACAGGCAGAGAAAGAGAGAGAGAGAGGGAGATGATTGAGCGAAGTAGAGGGGTCGAAAGGTGAAAAATAAAAGGAAGCTACAGACCAGTGTTCGAGTCATGACGACGAGGCGTGCTCCCGCAGGCGTTGAGGTGGATCGTCGACGACGGTGATCCGCCGGTTTGGCTGTTCTGGCTGTTGCTGCTGCTACTGTGGCTGGAGCCACTGCCACTCCCACTGCCAGCTAGTCATGCAACCAACGAACCAACAAGGGTACATTGTGACTCGGCCTCGATATCGTAAGCCAAAAACGGAAAACCAAACGTGCAACCTCCTCATCGCCGCTATTACATGTCACGTTCGTCGTGGCTTTCCTTTTTTCCTCCTCATTATTTTCATTCTCAGATATACAGAGTCGGCGGATGGTGGCAAAGCGGTTGAGAAGGATACAATGAGAGAAAGAGAGAGAGAGAGAGACAGAGAGAGGGAGAGTGATGACGGGAGGTCAAAGACTGCGAATAAGAGAAAGATAGAGATAAAGTTACGGGTAAAAAAACACGAACCCACTCATACGATTTTTCGCCATATTATCATCGATCGATTCTCTCGTTTCAACAGGTTGCAATTGACCTTTCAATCCATTACCGACCTCGCCGTATTGCGGTAAATTATAACAACGGTCTCTTTAACTTTGTTACTCTTTTTTCTCCACTCTCCTGTTATTCGCGTAAATGGGTTCGCGTGTATAATACATAAGGATTGCAGGCAAGAACAAAGTTTTCGTCGATTCATTCTGCACTAAGCAATTTTTCACTATCAGATTGAATATCTTTATCGCGTCAAAGACGATAATTTATCTCTTATGCGTGGATCGTTTGTTCATTTTTATTTTCTCCATTTCAGCCTAAATATTGTGAAAGCCTTGCAGGCGGTATTGCTAATGAGAATGTATGAAATGAAAGGCGTTAACCGCAGAATCGCTTTGTTCTTACGTCATCAATCAATGCGTTAATCATTTTTCTTAGATTCTTTTGATTAGTTTTATAGTTGCAATACTATCGTAATTCAATTATTTTCGTTATTATCATTATGATTATTATCATTGTTTATCGATTTATTTTTTTTAACAAACAAAAATTATCTTCAAACTAATAAGCTATTTAACAAAACAATATTATTCGTGTGGTTATTTATACTGGAAATATCGAAAGAATAATAAACATGTGGATCAAAAGATGGATACGCAAATACGTGTGATCGTGAATTAACAATTATAACACGTGTATAACAATGAGCATAAAAAGCAACCAATAGAACGTTTAAATCGTTAAAATTGTACGATTTAATTGTAAGAAAATTCTTCGTTTTAGTCCAGCGTATTAATTAGTATGTAGTATAATATATTGTTACGCTAGGTTATCGAAAAATCGTAAGTAAAAGGGGAAAAAAAAAAAATATATCAAGTGAAGTATGAAAAAACGAAAATCAAATCATGCTCAACCCTAGAACGTTGTAATATCTCAATAATCAACAATCTTACCAATTTGTCCGGTGATCTGGCCATTCGGTACAATTTGTCGCTGTACGTTAGTTATATATTATATAATTATTAAGTGTAGAAGAGACGATTCTATGACCCGTCGCTGTTCATTATTACAGTAAGCATACTCTATCATAAGTATCTATTCTCGCAAAATATTTTTTCTTTCCTTCTCCCCTGAAATTTCGAATCTTATTAAAATTTCGTACACGAATAAGTTCTCCTTGCTATGTATTTAGTCTCGCAGACCTTTGGAACGCCTATATCTTAGTAAATACGGCGATTATGCCAACTGGATTCCACTTTTTACTCTTATAGGTACTGGGCTTACGGATTGTACGATGTGCGTGACGTACACGTACGTTGTATACGTAATATACGTGTTCCTGGCGTTACTAATGTAGCGTGAAAATACTGCAATATTTCTGCGTTTTTAAATCAATTGAGCTCGTACAGCATTCAGGTACTCGTATACTTGCACGCTACTGTAATTTCTACATACAACAAGCTGCGTTAAGCGATACGCCTACTTCTTTGCGCAATCGATTCCGTATCTTGGTATGTTTTCGCTATTTTTTACAGTCACCAATCTTGGAAACTTGTCATATCTGTCAGTTGTTTATATGTATACAAACGTAATTCGAATAATTCGAGTACCGGTAATTTTTTATAATTAGTAAAATTTTCACAGCTTGCATTCCACAGGCGCACAAGGTATATATATACATATATTGGTTAATATACAAAGAAAACTCCACAACGATTAAAATTCGATAACGGATATTAGGGTGTAGAATTTATAAGAGAAAGTCGGCATGGTAATACACGTGTGTATGTAATTTATAAAATGCACTCGGAAAGTGAAAAATCAGAAATTGATTCCAACCGAAAAACAAACGACAAATTTTTCCTTCACGGAAAAGTTCGTTTCGCTCTGTGCGTGTGTATTACGTATGTATGAGGCGAATATATGTACAATGCATGAATCCGGACAAGGTCGGCGTAAAGAAACGAAGAAAAAAGAATACGGGAGAGAAGCAGATGAGAAAGAAGACAAAAAAAAATGAGAGAATGAAAGGAAAAACTTTTGCCGCGCTGCTTTGCCTTGTCTGGCTTCTTGGTGAAGCGATAGGCGGTTAGACGGTTTACGTTAGACAGGCACGTGTATGTTATTGTGTTGGAATTTTATACCGACGCGTAATAATTCGCTAATATATATTTATATTACAAGGGGATATCGAAAGGCGAATGAAAAGTTTTAATCAATCACAGACAGGTGAAATGTGGCGATATAGAAACGGATGGATCAGTTTAAACGTGTAAAATTTGACGATTTTTTTTCACATAATTCGCATTTCAAACGCGGCGAGGAAAGATAAAGCAGTAATATAGTAACGGGGAAAATGTCGAGGGTGAGTGAAAACGTTGGATAATCACACAAAACGGTAAACGGGGGATCACGAACAACGGACGTTATACGTAATACGTGTATGATAATGTGTCCAATTTATGTACAACAAAAGCGCGTTGAAAAGAAAATTCTTTGTTAAATATTACAATTAAAACTGCAGAGATATCGGATGTACGATTTTGAGGAAAATGGAAATAAAATCGTACCAATAAAACTAAATGTTGGCAATATTCCGGTGCCGAACGTTTGTTCAGAACAGTCGTATGGAAGTTTTTTAAATTTCGTCAAAGAAATTAGGTGCGGCAGTTTTGACAAATCGGAGACGCTGGTTGATTATTTATTTCTTTCGTTGCGTCACGCGCATATTTCCGAGAATTTACCGAGATCATCACCCACCTCGTCCCTCCTTATCTCTGCAGTGAATTTGATCGAGTCAGCTTATCGAGCATCGATTTTATAAGCGGTGGTGTTTTCCTTACAACAATAACCATTTTACCTTGGGCACCCTGGAGCAGGACTGCGGCGATTCCTAGCGTGCTTCCGGCGGATTGGGGTTGCTTTTGGGACGGGGTTTGGCCCACCATCACCCTCGAGAAAACCGAGGCCGCGGCTGGGCTGCTGGGCGGCGTGCCTTGCGAGGCCAAGCCTGAGGGCCAGGGCGAACTTCGTGTAGATGGGGAGGAGATGACGTTAAAGGGGGTGCCCTCGTCGATTTCGACGTCGTCAATTTCGGACGCGAAAAGCGAGATTTTCGCGAGAAAAACACACGAACGCATTTTCGTTTGCCGCAGAAATAAAGAAATCGCAACAGAATTCACGCCTTTCTCTGTTTCTGCGTCAAATGAAAAAATACATGGGAGCGTTTTTCGGAATTCTCCATAGAACGGGTCTGTCGAGCCCTTTTTCGCGTTTGAGATACGCGGACCTTGATATATGGAAATCGGCTGGGGCACACCCTTAAGGACTCGTTAGCCGCGATGTGATCGAATTTCAAAGAGCTTTGAGTCGGGTTACGTTGAGTGAAAGCCGAGCTTTTTTCCACGCGAATATCAGTCTCGTTATAAAATATCTGAATCGAAATTCAGGCAAAGGGGGAAAAGCGTTTGAGACATCTCAAAGAACGTATTCATATCTGCGCCAATGATGGTGAATAAACCAATAAAATAGCATCACCTGTGTTTCATAGAAACGAATTTGGGAAAATTCTAACGACGGAAGCTGATATTTCAACAAATCGATAAATTTTCTAAAGATTCTTCGAATGATTTTTGTCTTTTCTTTTCCGTTTTATCAAATGTATACACTTTTCGATAGACATATTAATTGGATGTAAATTTTGACCATTACAAAAATTTCACGATATCTCTAAAATTGTAAAATAATCAACAGCGTTCGCGGTCTAAATTCAAGAATAAATAAATAAAAATCAATCTTTTTTTAAAAAAAATGCATCCTCACTTATCCCGGTAACGTGTACATAATCAAAGTATTTTCGACGCCTGATACGCATCCCTGTTTGTGTAATTTTTACACACTTCGCAACGCGATTGCGGAGGGTCCGCGAATTTCACTAGAGTTTGTGGTTTCATTGAAACGAGAGTCGCCGCCGTGCGTAAATCTGTGTCACGTTGTCTCCGCGGATCCGCGAATAGCTTTGGTCCATGACACAGAGCCGTTAGATTATACAAGGTATGCATCAGGTTGTACACGCAGGGCTGTATCGACGAATGTAAATAGATGAGGGCGAGTCGGTAAGCCGTCGAGTGAAGTTTTATACCGTGTACGTCAGGGTCTTTGAGGGAAAAATAATTTGCCATTTTCCACCATGGAACCCTCTGAAAAGTTTGTTCATGGCGAAAGAAAGGTTCTGGAAAAAGATGAGCGTTCTACGCTACGGGGATTTTTTCAATTTTATACATTTATTTAAATTTATCAAGTATTGTGGATAAATTTTTTTTTTTTTTACGGCTTACATCAATCATAATATCAATTTACGTCGCTAAGAAGACTCATCATTGTACTATCAAGTCTCTGGTTGATGTTTGAGGAGTTGATCCGACGATTTTTTCATTACTAATTCAATCTCATAAAATATTTATAATACAATGTGTTCTCGGATGATATATCGTTGTGTTATGGATCGTAATTTTTAGGTTGAACGTAAATGTCAGGAAATAAATAATAATTTAAGCGCTACAACGTGTTTCTCCAAAGATTTTAAAGTATGTGAAAAAAAAAAAATTAAACAAATGATCGCGATCTTCGATGTAACGTAGAACGCTTACCTTTTCACGTAATTTTTCTTTTGACCTAAACAAACTTTTTAGGGTGTTGTTACGGTGGAAAATCGTGAATTATTTTTTTCTGCAACATCCCAAGTATATACATATACCATCGATCGACAAGTTGCTGGAATTACTTTAGCCGCCACGTTTAAACCCCCCCTGATATCAACACGTGACGTGCGAATTGTTGTGCAAGTTATGTAATACAGTGATAAATACACATTGTACATAGCGATAATAATGAAGGTTCGCGTTTCGCATTCGCGACTGTCCAAAATCAATATCGCGTAACATTCATCGGTGAATTCTAATCGGGCCAAATTTCGCGCGTCAATCGAGGCATCAAGGAAATGAGAAAGGTACACGATACGTGGAAAAATCGAGGTATAAAAGACTCACTACTCATCGGCTGCTTTGATGAAACCGCGGAAATTACGCTCGTTGCTGCCGACATTGCCTCACGTGTTACAAATATTTTACAGTTCTTTTTCTTCCCTGCACGGATGCGACAAAAAGAGTAGATTTTAGTCAAGACTGCGGGAACG
Organism: Neodiprion virginianus; assembly: GCF_021901495.1. Lineage (NCBI taxonomy): Eukaryota > Metazoa > Arthropoda > Insecta > Hymenoptera > Diprionidae > Neodiprion > Neodiprion virginianus. Next base: position 5,515,458 of record NC_060877.1, on the reverse strand, counting down.
TGGAGAATGATCCGGATTTTTTTTCAAGGAAAATGAGATCTGTTTCAATCTCACAATCTAATTTACATTTATAGTAAAAATTACATTTCGATACGGGTGTTATTTACCGAAAACCTCGACGCGTCTCTCCTTTCCCACAGTTTTCAGTAAAATCTGTTCTCCATCTTTTCTCCGAGTGCACCGCACGAATCGTCCGACTTTCCTTCGCCTGCGAATTTATTATTATTTCGCAGCTGAATTAATCTCCGCGACTCTTGAGATCCCGAGAATAAAATAAAGGACCACGTCACTCGGCGACAAACTTTTCGATAATTTTATATAGAACGGGAACCGGTTTTTCCTTCTCCCACGCCAAGTTCAATTACGGATTCATCCAAGCGCCGAATGTATATCTACTTGAGAGCAGAAACGAAGCGAAACTGTCTTCTTCTCTCTGTCCGTGTATCTCTATCCACACGCCTGTGATCTATTCGAGGTTGCTAAGCGGCAAGTTGCAGGTATTTCCGTCCAATCTCGTCCGACTCGAACGACCCTCCGTCTCTTATTCTTTTTCTCATGCATATGCCGCGAGATTTCAATCCGGCGCATCTTATCCCCCTGATTTTATCGTATTATTATATCAAGGATGCAATTTGGGAAATGTATACAAGCGAAAAGATGGAGGGTAAAAACATCCCCGAGCTTTTCTTTCGCGTGGGATTTTTTTTATCCAAGAATTTTTCAGCTCCCAAAGATTCTCGAACGTAACACCGCGTGACCTTTTCACCTCACGATCAGTCGACTCTTGGGTTAATGTTTTAATCTATCACACCAACAACATGTTGCTTCCTATATTTATTATACATGTACACGTACTCGGCACGATTCACATCTTTATTTTTTTGTCAAAAATTAACTTTGCTCATGCCTACCGGACGGTTGTTTGGTTATTCGACCGACGTAAAAAGAGACGCTTTGATTTGTTACACGCGCATCGGCGTGTAAAGTAACGTTCACCCGTCAGATAAATCATTCGTCTATGTACTGTATTATATATCGTGTATTTCTACCGTTGAAATAGAATCGTGCTCTCGTGTTGTGACATATAATACATTTCAATGTTAGAAGTCGGAAAATAGTTAATGCAAAGTTAGTACGATATTATTTTTGTTCAAAAAGCATAAACAAGTTCTACAACATTATATTGTTAATATCGAAAATGCTCGTTATTAAGAAAAAAAAGAAAATTAACTTTCTACTTTATCTCGTGAGAAATTATTGTAATCAATGTAATACGAGTGTGTACAATATTAACGTGCAATTAGTTGTATATTCATGTTAAAGAAAGAAGAAAAAAGAAACTCTGTTAATCAAGTTTCATCTTAAAACATTCGCCAGTTATGTTAGACAAAAAAAAAATAATCAAATGAAAACCAACAACCTCAACGATCAGGTATACATAATTATTGTGAAATTTATGCAATCATATAACGTAAAAATATATTCCATCTCTCAAACGCACCGAAACATGCCCAATTTACAAAACGTTACTTATTTGCGATCGATAATAATTCTATAAATATCCGATTAAATTTATAAATCTTATAAACCATGTGTATGTAAGAAATGCAAACGCAATTGGTTTAATTAATAAATTATTTATTCAACGGTACATCCGTCATTGTGTAGAAAAAATATATATTACAATTCCGGCATGTTTTTGGACTTGAAAGAAATGAACAATCGATGTCTAGTAAAAATTTCAGGATATTGGAAGAAAAATTGACTACACCGGAGAAAAAATTGTTAAGTAAAACACGAGGAAAAAAAAACGAACGAGGAATCACGAGAGATTGTAAAAACGGTGGCAAAGCGTTGGGCATGTTCCGCGGTTTGTCATTGTTAGTGAAAACAAAAGCTACGTGTAACGCAAGTGAACAGATAAGACATTAATTATGCATATTATACACATATATATACATTATATGTGTGTACACGTATGTATATATATGTATATATTACAGACGACACGAATGATCGTTTTGTTTATTGTTCGGTTACCTTCAGGCTCTTTTGCTATGACCGTGATGCTCCGGTCGACGCCTCCTTTCTTATCCTCTGTACAACATACACACATACGTCACGTACATAAACATATACATATCTATGTTCATATATAATACAGGGTATATATGATAATAAAATGCAAACGACGCGTTTCATGGTGTGCCGGTTTCGTTATTTCACATACGTTACGGAAACTTTTATTCAATTATAATATTATCCTCGACGCCCATTGATAAAAATCATCCACAAATATGAATTCAGAGGGAAAAAAAGTAGGGGGGGGGGGAGGATATCGATTGATTTTCCTTTTTTTTTTTTATATATATTTTAAGAATCATGCAAATCAGACTTTAACCCTTCGCTCGCCATCCAGGAACAATTCGACCTAAGCTGTTTTTAAAAACCCCTGCACTTAAGGGTGAGGGAAATTGTAAAAAAAAAATTAAGGTGGCTAGTTTGACCGTCGGAATGATGAAATATTTAGTCATGCATTGAATAAAAATTAATAAACTTTAAGAAATCGAGTCGAGCGACCATTTCAGAGAAAGTACGAGTGGAGGAATTCGTCCCGGGTGGCCAACGGAGGGTTGATAATTTGTTGACCTAATATCGATTGAAAAATTACTCGAGTTCGATAAAAACCGTACGAACTGACAAAATTCTCTTTAAATTTTAACGAAGTAATCGCGTTCTAGCGTACGCGCAAGCTCATCTCAAGTGCATTATTATTAAATACAGAGATAGGTATGGAAAAATATTTAGTAGAGAGAGATAGAGATAGAGATAGAAACAGAAATAGAAATATTGAGAGAGAGAGAGAGAGAGAGAGAGAGAGAGAGAGAGAGAAGCGGGTTCACCAATGAGGCTAATTTGCATAATAACATATGAGGGATTGATACGATTATACATGTATATTTCAATTCCTAGCATTTGGATACTGCGTCGATCGGCATGATATGATTATTAATATTCCTCATATTCAATGTATGGATGATCGATGTCTGCAATCATATGCAAAGGTGCGAACGAACGGTTTTCCATTTGCCAAAAATTGATCGACGCTAGAGCGAGGCAAAGAAAATGAAATTCCAGGTAACCGCGTTGAATCCCTTCGCAGCTGTTGCTACCGATTTTATTGCGAATTTTTCTACGTCGTGCAATTTTTGGCAGCTTAGGCTAAAAGAGATGAGAAAAAACCTTGAAAAAAAAAAACAAAAAATAAATAAATACGTAGGTGCCCTAAGGTCGATATTAACGTGCGAAAGCGGTTACGGGGACGCATGCGCCAAGCCGGGGGAAATTCTAGTTATTCGATTAATTTTTTCTTCCATTTTTTCGTTTAATTTATTTTAGTGAAAGATATTTATAAAACAGAATGGTGTTCATAAATCCATAACACCAGACTTTGGGTGTGTGAATTGTGAATTGTGGATATCTGGTGAACCCTAATATATAGTATATATATATATATATATATACATATATATACATATATATATATTATATTATATATATATATATATATGTATGCATACATATATATTTATGTATAATGTCAAATTATGCGGTATATATTAAACAGGGTGTGTCGTAAAAGTTGCGAAATTGATTCGCAAACCATTTTTCGGTTACCGTTCTATGAATTTCTTTTTCACAAAATGCTCACGTACCGTGATATATTGAATTCTCGATCTTATTCTCATATATGTATTAATGTATCATTGCATGTATAGGCACTTATTTTTCATTATTACGTGAAACATTGTTCGAATATCAAACATCGTTGGATTCTTTGACAAATGGTTTACGATTTAGAAAACGAAAATTACGTGCGGTGCTGAGATTTTTTATATATATTATGATGCATATTATTAATGTATGTATATATATATATATATATATATATATGGATGTGTGTAATATAAAGAGGAGAATGTGCTTGGAATGATGCAAAAAAGTCACCGGTTCATCTTGTGAATTTAAACTGCATTTCTGGACTGTGTGATGTCGAGTTGTTGAATGTCGCAGATTTAGATTTTCGTTTTAAACTATACAGGGCACACCTATGCTCTATAAACTACCTCTATGAGGCTAACGAACTTCGACGAACATACGTATGTATACATACATATATATCACATACACATATATACATATCTGTTGACAAGTTGACAAGTATATGCGTATATTTATATGTGATATAACATGTGATATGTACCTATAAGTATTATAATAATATCCTAATATGTATATATAATAATGATAATATGTGAAAACATCAAAGGCAAAGCTAAAGCATATAATAATGATTTACGCGTGATGTAATTGGCAGGTTGAAAATTATGATTGAAAATGACAAAAAAAAAAAATTTTTCCCCTCATCTTTCTAACTTTCCAATCGATGGCATAATGCACAGCTATTTGATAATATATATTTTATGTTCGTAATTTATTCGATTCCCTCCGTACTTTGTTCTTCTGTTCTTTTTCTGTTTTTCACGGCTTGTTCGTTTTTCGCAACACAAACATCAATAGATTGCACAAAATGTGATTAAATGCCGATATTCGATCGCAACTGACTAGCCATGGCCACGTTGAAATCCGTTTGACAATGAGTGAATAAAAATTTGTACCTAATTATGCGAATATAACAATCAAACAGCTGCTGTGCATCGCCAAAGCGTAATGAATTAATATAAAACGTAAAAGTATGATTGGACGATAAACAAACCGACGGTAATAGGTACTCGTTAAATATTAATAATAGTATTAATAGTAATAATAATATTAAGAATAATGACGATATCAAACTGCGATACACATGATAATAAAACAAATGATAATAATTCGATAAAACGAGTATAATGCATACAACGAGATAAATACGTAATCAATTATTATTGATGACAATATAGCTGGGCGTACTCGTGTTGACGAACGTGATAAGCTGCATGTAGTTGAAATTCAAACGAAAGGAAGAAGACAAGCAAATTTGAAAAACCAAAGAAACAAATCAAGTAAGAATATTGTAGGAATCAATAACATATTACCTATACAATATATGTATATGTATAACAATATACTTCTTGCCAATTCGCGAAATGGATCGCGGCGTTGCGTTGTAGGGTGTAAAAATAAACTATGCGTATGTATAACAATTGACCAAGGTACAAAATTGCCACATCGCCAGTCGGTGATTCGCGTGTCGCTGCTAGTGCTTACCTATCCGCTATTTTCGAATACCTAAGTACATATGCATATATAATGTTAGTCGATGGTGTACTTGCGATTTCTCATCTTCTCAATTCTATGTTATAGAATACACTGTGATGTAAGATATTTAACGCCATACGTCTCAACTTTGATATGGTGACTGTGGTGGTGGTGAATACAAGTGACATGTGACGGTGATTGTGGTGGTGGTGGTATAAGTGAATTCAATGCGACTGTGATGACGATGACGATGACGATGATGATGAAATGGTGGCGGTGGTTGCGCGGTGGATTTTCTCTTCAATCTACTACAATGCTTTTTTTTCTGCTCTCGCTAGTTTATAACACTGATTTATCAAGTAACGAAATCATCATTGCCTTTTTCACTCTCTATGTATTATACACTGTAATTCGGTCTGTCTCTAGTTTCGAGATTTCCCACCTCGGTTCACCGTGCATGAGGTCAACTGGTAGGCCCGTAATAAATCATTGCTCGTAGCTGTGTGTTGAAATTCGAAATAATTATTCATTCTATTTTTAATGAAAATCTATGTGAAGCGGTCTATTCTAACGATCTCGCTATATTTATGTATATGTATATATATTATATACGTCTATTGTACGCAAGGAATTTACGATTTCTTTTCTATTCGTCGAGACATTTTTCAACGTATATAAATTCGAATATCGTGTTATTTGCGTGAAACAATTTTATAGTTGACTATGTGGGAAAGATCGATGACGCTGGATTAATGTTTCTACGTGTTATGGATTTGTGAGCATCGATATTATTGCACAAACGTATATATAACGTATAATGTATAAGAAACGCTACTGTATCACGTAAATATAGCTACGTGTATGTATGTTATTCAATGTCAACCACGTAAGGCGTGAAAATACAGTAGGTTTTCACATAAAACAGGCAGCAGTTCAAAGGCAAGCGGACAACGGTTTTTCCGATCGATATTTAATTAATTTCAAAAAGTTTGAAAGAAGCTTCTTTCGCACAATGAACACTCGGAGGAATTCCTGTTGCTTAATGCGCCAAATTGAAATTGTGTTATAAACGCAAGATTGCGTATTTCGAAAGATTCATTCGGTCTGAATTTCTCTACCGACCCTCATTACGCAACTTCGGAGTACAGATTTTCATAATTTACCGTCGAGGGGCATCGTTGAATTTGGCTTTCGATATTCCGGGGGAGAAAGGAAAACTCGCGATAAGGCAAAGGAAAAGAAGAACCGCGTTTCCTCTGCAGGAGGCAAAAGCAGAGAGAAAAGGAATTAACCCTTTCATTCACAGAAGCCAATACAGTGGCACCCTTTCGTTTTATCTTTTTTCCTTTTTGTCGTTGGTTTTATATTTCATGCAAAAATTTTGACATCAGATTCGCATTCAGCGTCGACAAATCCATAGGAGACGTATAATTGCACAATTTCCAAGCCAAAAGAAATTGAATAGCGTGACTGAAAGGGTTAAATAACGAACGAAAGCAATCCTCGTGACGTGAAATTACGCGATTCTTAAAATCTCGGGGGGAAGAAAAACCGAAAGAGTTCGCTTGTCGTTGAACGATCCGTTATTTGGAAAAAAAGCATAGAAAGTTCTTTATTCGTTACATCTCACGATGTTGTAGGTATTTACTCGAGATATTTGAATGTTATTAACTATATGAACAGAGGTTGTAAGTAGGTATACATATATAACGCATGGTCCTCAGGTCGGATTATCAACAGGGTGGCGACATTTGACAGGTAAAAATTGGTGAAAAATTTCATAAAATTTTTATTTTCAGCCTGCAAGTACGTAGCGTGAATTTGTCGCGACCCTGTCAAAACTAAATTGCAACGAATTTTATACAACGGTATCATATTCATACCGTGTAATAAATATGGCGAGTAATACGCGGCGTGGATAGGAAAGGACATGCATGCAGTGACGCCGAATGCATTCTGTCACGTGTCGCTGTCGCATTTCCTTGACAAAATGCAGCCGATTTTCATCGTTATGCGATATACAATATATAATATACTCAGCCAAACACACAACTTTCTAATTTCATTTTAATTTCTTTTCGACGATATTTTCTTTTTTTTTTTCTAACAAATCCAATTGCGAGCCTATCGTACTATAGTGCCAATTTTCATATCGATCACTTGTCGAAAATTTCTTTTGTCAATGGGAGAGAAAGCAGAGAATTTATACATGTTGTCATCAGAGCCAACCTACGAGTTTCGAAATAACAAGAGTCAGTTGTCGATTAGTTTTTTTTTTTTTTTGGATAGGAAGCATTTGCTTAAGCTATAAGGATTCGATTATATGCTAGACTACTCTGTGTCATAAACATTATATAGGGCACCATAACTCGTATTTAAACATTTTTCTGTACAACGTGAAATTTCCTTTTTTTTACTCTCACTCTCATCATTTCGGTTCGAAGCAATTTCGCGAGGGCTTATAAATAACGGAAGAAAAAGAGAATTAAAAAAAACACTTCTAAATCAAGAAACAAAATTTTCTGCAATTTTTTGATATTTGATCTACAAGAATTTCAATGTGACAACCTTTCCAATAGTCGCGGGAATATAATTATTGTAATATTTATCAATACGAGTGTAAGCATCCTACCTTTGACGTCATCGTCTTCGATGGTGGTGCTGCTGTCAGTGGATTCTTTCACCTGAGAACCATCTCCCTTTTTCGTGATGGTGTTTCGACCTGCATTGAGCAAATTATTTTAGTACACTTGACGGGTATTTAACGTAGCGTTGATGAGAAAAAATTTTTAAAATGTTTTCAGAGTCGTGATTTCAATATTCCGCTATTGAATTTCTATATAATATATAGCATTGTACAAAAGTGAAACGAATAATCGTTATAAATTTAGAACAACATATCCATGTAGACAATATAAAATGAAAATGGTGTAATAATAACGTCAACATTTTTTAACAACCTCAAGTTAGAAACGAACAAGAATTGAAGTAAAAAAAAAAAAAAAAAGAAATAAAAATGAAATAGAAGAACTTAATTTGAAAATACATTTATGACCACGACATTTACGTGTATTACATTTATGTATAATAATACACAAAGTATTAAATGTTCCTTCAGCTATCCCCAAACCGAAACGAATTTTAGAATCATGTAAAAAATGTGCATCAAAGTAGATATTAGCCATTCCGTATGATAACCGTATACATTGAGTAGTCAAAATCGCGGCGTCGTCGACACTTGGATATGATTGACATTAATCGATACAAGTTATGGATATTTTACGTTGACCGATGTTAAATATGAAATTTCTTTTATCAAGTTGTATTTTTTTACACAATCTATGTATAACGGGGATATTACAGACACGGGGAATTCTCACTGTTATCACGATCTCCGATCTGTTCGTATACAACTTCGCGACAACTTGACAGCGCCGCCTTTTATCGTATTGGAGAGAAATTATTGCAATCAAGGAAAGTAGAATTGATTTCGTTTTTAAAAATACAACCAGGCGCGAATAACAGCCGGAACGTCCCGTGTTTTTTTTTTTTAATTTTTTTACGTGTGCAAGAAGAAGGGGTTTAATATGTTGGTTATTACAGAGCGTCGAAACAACATTCGGCATATCAATAACTTGGGACAAGGTTTCATTTGTTATATCGTGTTTTCGTTGTTAACAATAACATACATATATAAAAATCGTAAATAGAGACAAAAACTATAAGCGAGTGGTGTCAGTGTTCGGCATGCTAGAGTGTATACGTATATCATATGCATGTATATATATATATATATATATATATATATATATATATACATGTATATAACAGGTATAATAATAAACAAAATCCACTAAACACTTAGGCATCGCACTAATCGTACGTTTCGTATTTACACTGATCGTAAGTAACGTTTACTTCCGTGAATTCGAGCAAAGATTTATTTCGCCAGTAATACTACAGTTTAGGAATAATTCGTTAATCTATTTTTTGTCTGTTCGTTTTTTTTTTTCCTCTTATTTAAATACTTAATTGCACTAATTATAAATCTCACTTATCATCCGAATGAAAAGAAATCAAAGCTTCGGCGAGAACTGACATCGCGAGTGATTATAAATTAACAACCAGTTTGATATTCACAATATTTTCACCCCCCCGGTCATTCACTCACGCCTCTTAAATACGAAACGCATGACGACGCAACATGCAACAGAAAGAAGTAATACATATATATATATATATGTACAAGTTATCGTGTATGTACATACAATGGCCGCAACCCAACATACCAAGCCGTTCAATAATGTCTTTTTTTTTTTTTTTCTTATATATACCTATATGTATACGTAATTATAGAACGAATTGTAATAATTGCCGGAGCAATTAATCTATTCTGCTTTAATACGGCACAATTACGTATAATTGTTGTTTCATTTTACATCTTATTTTTTATTTTTTTTTTTTTTTTTTTTTCACTTCAAAATGTTCAATTACGCCAAGTTATCGTTACCGTCCGAAGTGTGTATATGTATATATTCAATGGACGTAAAAGAGAAAAGTGTGATCAACATCTGCAAGCCCGCCAAATGGCGTTGTAAAAAATATATAGTATAACAATTAGCACTGAAACTGTACAGCGATTGGATGATCGCGTGATTTTTTTACGGCTCTTTAGAACAGAATAGATTTTTCCAATTGTTCATAGATCCGACTCGGTACATGCGTATACATATGTATATATAATATTTTATGTGAATAAAATTTGTTAGTGTATTGTGTTTGTTGAGCGCACGTGTTAGATAAAAAATTTTTGGAAAATATCGAAACGATTAATTTTGTAATTCGGCTTTTTTCGTTTGTTTTTTTTTTTTTTTTGCTGACAATAAAACATGACATGACACTTGTCTTACCAGATTCTTCGGATCACAGCGTACGGCAAGATTTTCATTCGATACGATTCGATTCGATTGGTATGGTTGGTCGTGGTTGGTTTGGTTCATTGACGGGTTGGTTGATAGTAACGGGGGTGAACCAAAGAAAACAGACACAGACATCTCGTTAACATCGCTTGCTTGCTTGTTTGTTTGCTTGCTTGCTTGCTTGCTGCTAGATGCTAGGATTTACACGTACCAAACTAACTACCGTGTCGTGACGTGTGCTTTCTTTTTTTTTTTTTTTTCTTTTCTTTCCTACTTTTCAATCTTATCATTGAAGTATAAATACACAGGTGATATTGTGACGAATGCGTCTGTATTACATTAGTAATGCGGCAGGTTTGCGTTTGTGATACGTGTGACGTAGTTGTGTAACATGAATGGAAATGGTGTTGAAATTGAAAAATACAATTTCACTTTGGCAGCAGTTTTCGCGTCTTGTCTATATTACGAATTTGGCAAGTTTCTTTTTCTCTTTTCTTTTACTTTTTCTCTTTACGCGAACATTTTACGGAGTGCGGAATTTTATCGTGTAATTTTCTCTCGACCTTACGTTCGTGTGAAAAACATAATCCGACGTGTAAAATTGCAGTGCGCAACGTGAAACTGATGAGTTTATCGAAATCAAGTGATATTATTTGATCTGATTCGACGTGTTATCATATGGACAGTCGAGACGGTGTGTAGCAAAATGCGGCATTACGTGTTTTTTTTTTTCGTTTTTGTCAATATGGTGATAAACTATGTTCTATGATTCTATGGTAATTATGACAGACACTACCACGTTTACATGACAGATAATATCGTATAATTGTCTTGGCCTCGTTGAAAAATTTTTTCTTTCCTTTGTTTTTTATTGTTTTTTTTCTATTCCTTACGGCTATCTCGTTTTTCTTGCATCGAATTTCAGTGGTAATCGAAGTTTCGTATAAACGTATCATTTTTTACTCGACGCTGAAGACAATTATAATATATTTTATATTCAATCGTCGCTCGCCATTCTAAGAAGAATAATCACGGTTGCAAGTTAATTTTTTTCCCCCTCTTTTTTTTCTTATCGCAAATTATTTTTCTTAGAAATATTTGGCCACGATTTTTGAAATGATTTTGTCAAATGCAGCTCGTTAAGAAAATGAATGAATGTTGTTAATCATCGATAAAAGTGAACCAAGAAGAAAATAATAATGAGGAAAAAGAAAAAATCATTTTCAAAATTGAAAAGAAATATCTATACGATGATTAAGTCACTATGTGTAATTCTATGAATTTTTATCAGCTATAATCTAATGATGAACAAGCACTCTATCAAGTTTCAAATGCATCAAAATCACACTGTCTAGATTTTATATATTTTAAATTTCGTATTAGAATCAAGCTAGCCTTCCCATTGGAGATATTTTTAGTTCACATATAATAGAGAAAGACAGAGACACAGTCAAGCGATCGTGACATGTATACAATAGCTATAGTTACTCGTTATTGACAATAAACGTGTGTAAGGAACATGAAACTGAAGATTTTTTTTCCTATTTTTTTTTAATTGTATATCGTTATTATTCTTCCAACTCGATTAGAAATTTTTATTATTTTCATTTCGTTTTTTTTTTTCTCATGGTTTTCATTATTTATCGTTCATATTTAGGAAATTATTCACACACATATACATACATATATATGTATGTATATATATATATATATATATATATATGTATAGTAACTATCTATAAACAGATGTGTAATACGTATGCAATGAGACAATGCAATTTTAAACATTTCAACTAGTAGTGCAGTTAGTCTACGGTGAGACCTATATACCTATAATATAATATGCAATTTTCCTAAGTAATTGAAAACTATGTTTCAGGATTAGATATACAGCGTTATTATACGTGGAACAGGAATTAAAATGTGACTCTTTGCGCGATTGACTTATTAGTGACTTTTATGAACGAAAGTCTGGAAACTTGAGTAGGTGAATATTTTTAACTATGTTAATTGTAGAAATTGCAATTGTTTTCATCTAATAGAGTTCGCGATACCCGGAGAGAAAAAAAAAATATACGAACAAAACACAAAGCGTAATTTTGGTTTATATATCATAATACTTGCGCTGTTTCGTTAAATAAAAAAAAAAAAAATAAATAAATAATAAAATTCAAGTCAAGCGATAAGATTAAAATCAAATTTTATTCTACCGTTGTAATTTTGATTTGAATTGCAGATTTTGTCATAGGTACAATAATTTGTTTTGGTAGAGACGAAAATTGTGATATATGTATAATATAAATCTATGACAATAAATAAATGAATGAATAGAAACATGCTCTGAGGATGAAATTTGTATACGTGTATTATTATTGTAGAGATCGCTCAATGTTGTATAAATGACTTGTTTAAAAAAAGCTATTCAAGACTGAATCAAGTTGAAATGAAATCTTTTTTACGTTACAGACTATTTCTACTAATCGTTTCTTTTTCTCGCTACTTTCGCGACGTCGAAATAATTCTTAGAACACAATCTTATTATTTCTCTTTGTCGTTAGTCTCGAATGCGCGTGTCTTATTGTACTCGTACAATCTGTCAGCCTGTTTGTGTCTATGATGGTCGTTGTATATAAATTTGATGAGTTATTTCGTAATTGAAAAACATATTGTTAATTTCTTTTCTTTCACTGCATGTTCATTATTATTTTTGTTTTTGCGAGGAATATACCTCCGGCCCACTTCATGTACCTTACGCATGTAATGGATCCATGTTCGTGTACATACGTATATTATAAAAGAGAATAATTTAAAAAATTACGTATACAACGTTCTTCCCATGTAGAAAACGTGACACAATCCGGTTGAATGTGTCAAGCATAACGAGGAAAACGGAATGCATAGAAAGAAAAATACAGAATAATCGAAAGAGAAAACGAAAAATCTGAACGATTTCAGCGAGATCGTATAAATATGGATTTTTAATACTAAAACAGTTTAAACTCGGTGTATATGAAACATCACCGTTAACTCTCATTCGTCCATTTTAGATATCTGTAAATTTCTTTGTAGAAAAATTTCACCCCAGCGTGTCTAGATTTTCCCCGGGAATAAGAAAATCGTCCGACAATTGTCCCGAAATTGTATAACTTTCACCTGGTAAATACAAAAACGAAAGAGCGAGATGAGTAGGTACTTTTCGCATAACATACCGTCTTTATCGCTGCTTCGTAAAAACAAGTTGCGAAATAAGGGCGGCTAGTGCAGATAAACGGATCGCAACAAGAAAACGCGGAACGCGGTTCTTGCGTCTAAAGAGGAGGATGAGAAGCGAAGGAGAGTCGGTGCGCTGTTCATCGTATCGTAAAACTTGTTTATTGTTCTCTGCATTGTGCTTTAATGGAAGTTTAATTGCCCAAGTTTTGTAGCCTAGCTGGTGTAAATCTAACGGCTAAACTTAGCTGCCGTTGCTTATCACGCGCGTAGCTTTGGGAAATACTGCCGATAACTTATCCTCGGTTTGCAAGTCTGATGCAATTTATAAATCCACTAGAATCGTTTAATCAGCAAGGCATCCGCGACCGCCTGTTTCGTTCGGTTAAACGTTGAATGCCGATTCTTTTTATTTTCTTTTTTTTCTTTACTTTTAACTTACGTTCAAGTTTCCTTCGTTTCGACGTGTAAAATTAATCGTCAGCGAGAAAGCTTGCAAGCTTTGATTACGACACTTTGCTTCAATCACAGGGTACTTTTTTCTCCTATTGTAACTTGGACGATTCGTTGTCGTGCAATGGAATTCGTATCTTTAAATTTCATTTCAATACGGGATATACGGCGTGATCAAAGGTGCTGACGTACACATACCTAGAAACACACCCAAGCATCCGACAATTGGATTATACATGTCGGAAGTAATATGTGCGTATGCAATACCCGTCGAGTCCGTCGTTGCAGCTTTCACCGCAATTCAGTTAACGCAGTATCGTTGACTAATAATAAAACTGTGAAAAATGGTCAAAGGCGCGACGCGATATTGCGATATTGTACGCAGTGCCAAAATAAACTCAGGATCAAAGTGTGTAGAGTATATTAAAAACAAATAAAAATAAAAATAAAAAAAAAAAAACAAATGACACAATAGATTGCATATAAATTTCAACCCAATAAATCTCGGAAAATTTGTTCGAATTAATGTACAGAGACATGACGTCATATAATCACCGGCTTGCACATGCATATTAATAACAATAAATAAACGAGACGAAATTGGAATTTGGCGAAATGGCTTTCACCGCATGAAATTTCTAACGATGAATTTCTTCAATCCCACAACGCGAACCAAAGAATCAAACAGAATTGAATAGAATACAATGTTAATGGAATAAGGTTTATTATTATCCACAACAATATTGGTCAAACTTGGAAGCTAGGTACAGAAAGAATTTAAAGAGATAGAGAGAGAGAGAGGAAGAGTCGTTGACTTGAAAAATTGTATAAAAATTTACTGCACGAAAAGAATACGCAACAGCAGCTGCATCATCATCTTAGGTTACTCCTTTCTTTTTTGTGTCTTCGCCGATCGTGCGAGTAGGTGTAAGAACGCGGCTTCGACGAGTTTTGCATACACCCACATTCCTCGCACACACACGCACACATATCTACTCGGCTAAACATTCCAAGGGTAAAGGTGTAATGGTATATATATATATATGTATATATATGTAATACAACACACGAAAAAATCTTTCGGACGATGATGCGTGGTACTAAACATAGTCGATAATACATGTGATGCAGGAAGTAATGTCAATAATAATCTCTTATATATACTATACATAAATATATATATATAGATATGTATGTACAATTATGTTGGTACGATAAAAAAAGGAGCAGTAGGTTCAAGAGCGTCTTTCGTTTCATCGATGTATTCGTATAAGAACCCTCGTAGATATCACGAGGTTGAAGTTGGTACCTAACGTTATCGTGACGAAACATTGGGGAAAAAGTTACTATTTGAAAAAAAAAAAAAAAAACGTTACAATGATTTTTAAGGAACTGAGATTTCGAAGCACGAATGTGTTTTGTTTTATTACGGTAGGTATACCGAATTTCGGAAAAATTCAAATCGCGAAATCGCAGTCTTACCTTAGCATGAATCGTCACAGTAACGTTACTAACTTCAACGTAATCGTTGACACGGACTGCCCGTCGGCCGGTAAAATGAAATCAAGGACGAGAATCCGGAAGATATTACGCGTGTTTATTTGACAATTCGGCAGTATTTAAAAAGCGCGAAATTTGTTTTTACCGCAGCCTCACCATATTACAATGTTCCCTGCTGGTCCGATATTTAGCGACATTATGAATATTCGCGCAGATTCGCATCGTCGCACTTACGCATTTTCGCGAGTATCATACCCACGTGTATAACAGTTTGACAAACACTGGAATTCCGGTACCGTTCGTTTTCTCATTCCCGATCTTAATTACGCGTCACTCCTTGTGCAGAGGTATGCAACGTCGTCGTCATCGTCACACATCTGTCAACTACTTCAATCGTACCATAACTTTACATACTTGACACTTCAACCGGACGGTGTGGTGTGCACGTTTTAATTCTGCGGGACGAACGTATTACGTATGCAGGGTATCGGGGATAAACACATACGGTATATGTTACTGGTGTGCAGCATCTAACTTTTTTCTCATTAATACATATAATATTTATTCATCTTTTTACTTTATCAATTCAGCAGGATTTTTACAAACGAAACAGGTTCGCCAATTCTTTCGACAAGTTTTTGTTCACCTTGTGTGAGAGTGGTAAAAATGTGTTCGATATCGCACGTAAACCAGTCGAAAGTCCAGCATCTCACTGTCTCGTTTGTGATAATACTGCGACAGGGATGCGACACATTAATTTCCGGTTTCTACTAGACAGGGGCACTTGGGTAAGGGGGTAGGTGGACAGTTTTCACGTGTAGGTACATATCGGTCGTGAAGATCAAAGGGATCGAGTTTTTTTCATTACTACGTCAGCTCGGGTCGTGAAAATTTGCGAAGTTGGCCGGAGGTACTTACCCTGCGTATCATACTTACTGGAAAAGTTCCTTGTGGCCAACATCGTTGTAAGTATGGCGCCCTGTCAACACACGCGTTACGAAAAAAATCCGGGATTTAGTGAGTGATCTGAAGGTGGGTCAGTGGCTGCCTGAATTAATATTCGTATGAATTTCGCTGGTATGTGAAAATTATAAATTGTCAATGAATCGAAGAGACGAGTATAAGATGAATGAAGAAACGAATCGACGGAGGAAAGAAAAAGATCGAGATTAACCGTAAAAACTCGAAAGATGGAATTATATACCGAGAAAAGAGTTTCCTTACTGTTAAAAAGCGTATATTTCGATATGGCAAAATAAATGTTTCATTATTATTACAAAATTTTACTTCGGTTATGTAATGATCGGTAGCAACTTGTTAATAGTTAACAAATCATATTTGGCTTGACATAAAATTTTATTATACGTGATGACGAGACATTTATTTCTCCATATCCAAATACAGGTTTTGTAACAGTGAACAAACTCTTTGATCAGTGTGCGTGTACACGAATAACGCGAAACAAAATTTCCTCGGAGTATGAAAAAAAAAAATCCAACAATTTCTCGAGTTTTCAAAGTTTCTCTTTCCTTTTTTCAATCCCCTTTCGACCCTTGACCGTTGAGCTTGAAAATTTTAATCCCTTGCAAGGAAGCGCACGGGTAGTTGGCAGCGTCGATCCGAGATCGCGGTATGATTAAATGATAATTAGTTTGGAAACTGAGCGTACAAAGTTATAATTAAACCGGTTAAATCGTTCGAAGCCACGAGAAATAGTCGAGGAGCGATCAACGAAACTGGAAATTTCTATTCCGGGATTGATCACCTCGGGTATCGTTGTCGCCTGTTGCCTGCAAAGCACGAATCTTGATTTCAGGGCCCGCATCCTTCCGAGTCACCGGTGCACCGATACCGCCACGACAACAACAACAACAACAACCAGTCATGTCACATCCGCTCAACAATCCGAACCCAACTGCCCGCCTGCCTCCGATCCTTCTCTTCATCGTCGCCGTCCAGGAGAACCGGGCCGGTCTCGCCGCCTCCTCCGTTCGATTACTGGCTCCGACGGAGGCGATCGCCGTCGCCAATATCGCACTACGACTACCGATGCGTTCCGACGTATCGCTGACCACCGCCCGTAAACTTACTCCGGCTCTCCACTCGCCGAGAGTCTCTCCGAGCCGAGATGAGCCAGCCTGGATCGCGTCGTCGAGACTCGCGGAGCTGCTTTCTCAGGTAAAACTTATTCACGCATCGATCCTTCCTTTTCGAATTACCGTTCGTCCGGCGTGCGGTTGGAACCGATTCGAAACTCCGGACTTCCGGATTTGAATCGTTGATATCGACTCCGGTCAATTCGACGAATTTCACGAAAACTTGAATCTTCGACTTTGAAACTTTTTTATTCCATGCCTTTTCTAATCCCGGCGGTATTTTGACGTTGAAATACTCGGTACGTTGGGGGGGGGGGGGGGGGGGAGGTGGGAGGATCGGACGAACGCGAACCTCGTAGATTCGATCCAGCCGAACGAGATTCGGATTTCTCGGGATGAAACAAACGTCGAGTGCATGGTGCAGGGGAAATGGAAGCTCCGAGTCGAGGAGTGCGCGATGCGGTGAAAGGTCGGCGTTACAACTTCGAATGGAACCCAACTGCGGTGGATAATGAGTCGTCGGGTTTGTCGGAGACGAGGTTTCAAGCCGGTTGGGTCAAGGGTCGATTTTACGAGTCGGACCGTTAGGTGAGACCGGTGCATCGTTGTCGGACTCTCTCGTTCTTACCTTCAACTTGCGCCTCGCGTTGAACTTCTTCAAGCAGTCGACGGTCTCTTGCCTGTGTACGACAGACGCTACGCGTTCTCGTTGCTGCGGGACAGAGAAAAGGTGGAAAATATCAGAGCCGTCCGTTTTCGAGAGAAAATTATCGATAATCAGAGATCCAGCTGCGAGGATTTATACGTACGCAGATCCATGGGTGCTTCAGAGCTTCGCTGGCTGTGATCCGTTTGGTTGGGTTAACCGTGAGCATCTGGTTGATCAAATTCTTTGCTTCGGTTGTTACGGTGTCCCATTCCGGGCTCGGGTACTGTGGAATTTGACATGGTGAGATGTGCTCGTGGTGTTTCAAGCGGACTGGGTCCTCTGAATTTTACCGAAACTGCCGATCTCTGCCCGGCTCGCAGTCAGATTCTTATAGACGTGACGAAAGATCGTAATGTCGTAATGTTTTTTCAAAAATTTAAATTCGGATGATAATTCGAAATTCTTTTCAAAATCGTCGCGAAACGAAGCTTCCGACTGTTATCGTCGGTGCTGTTCGTCGGTCGTCGATTGTTTTTTTAAGAGGCGGTTTCTACTCACGCGTCGTTTCAATTTCAGTTTAATCACGACTCGGGTTGCGAGACTCTGATTCGAATGCAATTCGCTGCAACGAAGTGTGTACCTTGGTCAACCTCCGGCATGCGGGGAAAATGATAAAGAGCCGCCGCACGTGCAGCGAGAAGGTCTCGTGACGCACGGAAAAGATTTCTACGCGTTACAAATAGGATCGTGCATAAATTAACGCGATTAATCAGCGGTGGCAAGTTCTGGGTGAAATGTCAAATTACTCCCGCCAACCACGTATACGTATTGGAGTGTATCAAAAAATGGACTACCTACTTATGTTCAAAATTCAGTCGAAAATATTGCTTCAAGTTACGACAAAAGATGCTGTCCAAGTTTCAGCTTTTATTGTTAATATTCAAAGGTACCTCGTCCCGATTTTCTATTTCCCGTTTAAATAAGATGAGAAAAATTTGTTTCAAACTTTGGAATTCTATAACTCGTCATCGCATTAGCGTACTGATAAAACCAGAACGTATTTTCGTAGGGAATCGAAAGCTCTACAAAAAAGGCCTCTTATCATTTTACGACAAATATACTCTTCCAAATGGTATTCAAGGACCTAGTTGTATAATATAGAAAACCTTGTTATAAAATATGGACAAACTTAAAGGCGGAAAAAAATTCTCAAAAAATTTTCCCCAAAATTGTACGTACGTGCAACGCAATTCGATGAAGTTAGAAGGAGAGGAGAAACTAGCCCGTTATTCCCATGCAACGCGCGTTACGTAAAGGTATAATTTACCTCGATCAGTTTATACGAGAGTCAGGATTAATCGAATCGAAAGCTTCGACTGCCTCCGACACGTTTTTTTTACACACACTTTTAATCCCCGCATCGCGTTGGTCGTTGTAACGCACTTAAATAATGGTTCAACTTACGTCGTATGCGCCGGCTTTGATCTGTGCGTATAACCGATGCTGGTCCTCGTCCCAGAAGGGAGGATAACCGACCAGGAGGATGTACAATATCACCCCGCATGCCCATATGTCTACCGGTTTTCCGTAGGGTTCCTTTTTCAGCACTTCCGGGCTGAGGTATCCAGGCGTTCCGGCGAATCCTTTAATTAGTTTTTCTTCTTATTCTCATTTCCCTTGCCATTTTATTCTTCGCTCAATTGAAATTCGATATAATTTAGGAACAACGGAAACTCCTTCCTGCCTCATGTGATTTCAGAATTTACTACTAGACGATAGATCGATATTCGTGATTGAATCTCATCGCAGACTGCATACCCGTTTCTATGCCTCTGATATTCATCGTCATCGTATCGTGCAGATCGCGTTCGATACGTAACACCGCGACACTTTTTGCGAGTATTCCGCGGATCCGACGGCTCGGAAAATTAGCAATTATCGAATTTTGAATATTCAAGTGGCCGCCGGGAGTTTGTGACGGAAAAGACGATGAGAGGCAATATTGCCGGTATAACTCGACTTGCGTAGGGCTCGCACACTCACCGAACCATGCCTGTTGTTCTCCCTGCACTTCTATGGCGAGACC
This sequence comes from Neodiprion virginianus, assembly GCF_021901495.1. Lineage (NCBI taxonomy): Eukaryota > Metazoa > Arthropoda > Insecta > Hymenoptera > Diprionidae > Neodiprion > Neodiprion virginianus. Next base: position 5,495,286 of record NC_060877.1, on the reverse strand, counting down.
GAAATCCGCGAGCTTCACTGCAGCCCCTTTTGCTTTACTGGCTAGTAACAAGTTTTCTGGCTGAAAAATTGTAAATATCATGTTAGATTTTTCAGGTGGTCTCGAGTCGTCTCATTTTCAACACAAAATACCGGATTTTCAAATTTATATCTCGTCTATTTTACGAAAGCAAATTTGAGGAGCTCGTATTCCTTGGAAATTATTCGTCCCGTTTTTGTTTAAACTTGTTTTTACACCCTCCGTTGTTTGTCTACATATTTTTCAAGAATTTTCTACTTATTTCCGAAAGCATTTTAATCTTGAGTTTGAAAAAAAAAATACTTGTCATTCGAGATGGAATTGGAGACAAAACATATGTACAGGAAATACGGAAAATTGTTTACAATGTTCGTTTAAACTACCTTGAGATCTCTGTGAACAACGCCGTTGTGATGACAGTGATGAACGCTTTCCAAAATCTGTTGAATACAGTGCGACGCGTCAGCTTCACTGTAGAATTCTCGTGCAACTATATCTTCGAAGAGTTCACCGCCGGTTACTCTGCAATTTCATCCGGTGCATGTGCGCACCTCACGTTATGCCACGAAAATTACAGGGTGTAGGGGGAAAAATGTCGATACCAATTTTCGAAAGTTCAAATACAGTAGAGATTCGCCGTAAAAACGCCTCGAAAATTTTTGCAAGCCGTGAGGAGGAATTTTGAACGAATTTTGTGACGAGTTCGGATTGTTTTTATTACCTTTCTACTTGTCGGTAGATGAGTTCTTTGTGATTGGATAATTGTATACTTTTAGTCCCAATTACTATTTCGAAATGACGATATTATCAGCCGACAATGATGAACGAGATCAGAGATCACGTACATTATTTATTGTGAAAAGCTGAATGCACCTTTGAAATTGTAATTATATTGGATCGTGATTCGGTGGCTGTACTTTGTACTTGACGTAAAGGCCTGAGCGATGAAGTTCGATATTGCAACGAGCGCGAGTTATTATAGAGACATGTCTTACGCTTCAATCACTTCCTTTCGAACCGTTGGTCCGTGATTTTTTTTTCTCATTTCATTTCCGTCCCTTTCTTTTCCATTCCTTTATTTTCTTTTTCCACGGTGGGCAATCGCCGGTTGATTGACCAAGGATTGAGAAATCTTTTTTTACAAAATAATAGGTCCGGCGATCAATTGAACGACGTGCGAACGCGAACAAAGAAAACTCATCGCTGGGCAATAATGAAATTATAATGAAAGACGTCGATCGCGATACGCACAGCGGGACACGAAACGAACGTTCGCCGGGTGTCGAAAGTCGTCCGAGGAGGATCAAATATTGGTTAAACTGCTTACAACGACAGTTGCGTTATACGGACGGACAATGAAAACTTTACAAATTTAATTACGCGAGAGGAGGGAGAAAAAATACCGCACTCACACGCGTACGAATAATAAGAGAAATAATAACTCGGCTGAGGACCTACTTTCACTTTGGACAATTTTTCATTCTTTGGTCCTCGGCGGCATTTTATACAGTCATGCCTGAGAAATGTTTAACATTCGTTTCGGGATACAGTTACTGCGCCGGCTCAAACTTATTGTTAATCAAAGACTCTTGGACATCGTATACGACTATCGGTATAAACGATCAAAATACGTGTACTTTACGATTCGATATAATTGGCGACAATTTCTTTTTCTCCATTTCACTTTATTCGCGAATATTTTTTCTCATACCGAGTTTTCCGATCAATTTATTCGCCGATGTATTCCATGTCCAGGCTATACGCATAGACGAAGAATTTACGTCACTTGTTTAAAACGAGGTCTTGCACAAATAATATTTACTCACGTATCCCCTCTCTCGTCGAGTACTTATTACTTTTTTTTTTTTCGTCAATTCTACCGACGTCGTCAATCAAAAACTCTATACCGTTGAATTCACCGACAATTTTTTTCCGCTCAGAGCAGATCAATCTTCCGCCGGCCGGTTTTTTTTCTCTATCATCCTTGTGGAAAAATTCCGCAGTGTAACCGAACTTGTCAAACGAACTTTTTTCTCGATATGCGCTGTTCGTCGTGTGTTTTTTTTTTTTTTACTCTCCCCGTGATGGATCTTCTCGTACCGGGTATATAGTTACAACACACGGCTTGCATAAAAATATCTAAAATGGCGCTACGCAATAACGACAACGAGAATCGAATAAGTCCAAGAAGCGAATAATCATCTTCATACTCACAAGTCAAAGACCAAGTAGTGAAAGTTTTCTTCTTGTATACTGTCGTGTAATCTTACTGTAACAGAAAAACAAAAAGGTGGAAACAATTAGGCACAAACGGGACTGATCGATATCGATCTCGATCTCTCGGGGGTACGTACGATACGTCGGTAATTAGCATGGATCTACGGGCTAACGGACACGTGCTCGCATCACCGTGGGTATAACAATCGTACAATATCGTATAATACGTACGTACGGCACGCGTGTTACGCCCACCTAATTCCACCTGTGAAACTATTTCTTATTTATACATTGGCGGTTAGTAGAACGTGGCGACCATGAAACGAGTCCGCTACCGATTTAATTTAACAGCGATATTTTCTTATTTCTCCGGGGGTGTTTATAAATGTTCAATAAATATACAATGTGTAATACAGGCAGGAATCGAAATTCTATTCACGGATGGTCACGTTGCTCGAAGTAATGGGATTTCCGGGGAAATATTATCGGGGAAATAAATGTCCCTCGGAAATCCTTTAGGCTCAGAGTGTTCGACCGGAGATAAATAAGACGTAAGCGTGATTCGATTACATCATCACATTTCCCCTAAGACTCGGGTGTTATTGATGCTGTACAAACAGGACTTGTAGGTTATTCGGGGAGCGGAATGAGAGGTCTTTCGACGAGAGTATACGACGCTCTTTGGAACGTGTAAAGAGTAGTACATCTAAAAAACGGTGGACTTCTGTGCTCCGAATCACCGACACGCTGCCGGTGGGTGTGGAAGCGAAGCCGCCCTGGTACTATACCTACGTTCGGCAAAACTTTTCTGAAAGGTCGCGAACTTGTTCCTACACCTGTATACCTCTCTATACAGCCGCTCTTTATACGGCACTCTTTCGATTTACGGCCAACAATGGTCCGTTGAACGGCGAAAAATAAAAGTGATTTTACCCAAGCATTTTTATAGGAAATAAAGAGAATAAAATGTTTCATCACCCAGCAAATTATTATTTTATCAAAAATTGGAACGGACCCAACTGAATTTGCATGCGTTGGTGTGAAAATGATTCATTCGTTATACGGCTCTTCGCTTTACGACCAACTTTTCCGGGACGTATTCACACTTTAAAGCAAGGTATGGGTGTACCTGCGTAGAACCGATACACGTGCTTCGTACCAATGGCCGTCACTCAACCGCTGGATAGGAATAGTTGGACAAAGTTTGAGCGTTTGGCGTCAAGTCCGGCCGGCCTGGGTGATCGAGGCATCGTTTACAGTATCAGAGTGTCCGAGTGTAGGTTCATCGACGGTTTCGACTCCCAATAAGCCTTGCGACAGCAACAGTTTTCGACACATTCCCTACAGTAGCTGAGCTTTTTTATTTCATTTTCAGGTATAACGTACGTACCTACATATGTTATAGACGAGTCGACGGTGATGTGTACGGTAAATGAGGTGGAGAGGGTGAACGGCGCAAATGGCGTGTGATATATTGAATCTTGAAACGGTATTTGGAATGCGAAAAAGAAGAAGACGAAGAGGAAGAAAGAAACACCGCTGCGTGAGTGTAAAAGGATGGGATATCCACCTATGCGAAATTGAATTCTGATCAGACGAACTGACGTACGGGATCCTGCAGATATAGGCGGACGGCGTCTCCTAGATTCTGCTGCGAAATTCTTAAAAGGCGATTTCGTCCCCCGTAGATTTCCCCAAGGAACCGTATTATATCGTCTCTGTCTCGGATGACGCTTAATGTACGTTACTCCTTTTCCGCAGGGCTCGGTAATTCGCGTCGGGTTGAAAATCGGGAGTAACTGCATTTTCCGCAATTACTCGGTCAGCGCCACTCGCTTTCGACGATTCAAGGTTTTTACTCATCGTCAGAATCAGTTATAGCCGAGAAAGACCAGAGACTGGATTTCTCTGCACGGTCACTCCGATGCTATTATATATTACGTATAGATACTTCATTGAAAAATCTATCCTCCGTTTGATTTTCTGATCTGCCATTTCGTATTCCGACTTTACTTCTTCAGGGTGAACAACGTCACCCCGAACTTCATGCGGCAGATCGACGTAATTCTTTCGTTTTTTTTTTCATTTTCAATCGTTGCGAAGTACGTATGTATTAGGTAATCAGCTCGCGTCGATACACGTGCATTTATGGTAACGAAATCTTTATCGCACAATCGTTCCATTTTTACCCTCTCCAATCTATGTTATATTATTACATACGCGAAGGGATTCGTTTTAATCCCATATTTTATTTTGAATTTAACGAACCAGTAAAGCAGGCGTCAAAGGATATTCGATATCCTCGTTGCTGCTGCTAGAGACAGATACCCTATACGGCTTCGTTCCTCTAATTATTGACGAGAATCCCGCACAGGGATATCATCCACGTGACGTCATGGTGCAGCGTAATCACGGTCCAAAGCGATCCTCTGGAAGAACCTTCGGCTTGTATTTAATCGTAAAAAGCGTCAGCGTCGAAAGTATTCAGACATATCGACCTGCCGCGAAAGCTCGAACGGTAGATAAAAGTGATTTTTATCATTACCTTTCACGGTTTGCCTCGATGGAGAAACGATGTATCGCACGATTATATCCGAGCACGCGATAAGTTCATCAACTTTACGGGGGATTCAAGTCTCCGACCCCCACCTCAGCCCCTTTCTCTTGACAGTTGAAAATCTCCCTCAAAGTTATAACCGGAGGTTTAATTTCTGGACGAGAAACTGCGATATTGCGGGAGCAGATTGCGGACCATTAACAATGCCAGGACATCTCGTTGGCGAGGTTTTGTCTCGCGATCTTTGACGCGGTTGATTCGTGGAAGCGATCGACGCGATTTCCCTGGCAGCAGGATTAAAAAGCGTGTAACAACGACAGGATCGGGGAAGAGAAATGTCGCGGTGCTAATTTCAAAAGAGCTTATACTTTTATACGCTCTTTCGGTTTCGGAAAGCCATCTAAAGCCAAAAGATCGTGTGGCATTTTTCCTCACTGCCAATCGTTAGACTTATTTTCAAGTTAGATATCGAGAAAAAAATGTAATCCGTTTGGCTTTAAACATTTTTTTATTCATTTTTTCTTTTTTCAATATTTAGCTTGAAAATAAATCAACAAAACGATTGGCAATGGAGAAATTTACAAAACCATTACGCCCAATTGGAATTAGCACCGCGATATTTCCAATGTCTCTCGCGTCTCTCCGATTCGTCGAACCTGTTTCTCACGTTCCATCCAACTTCTCCACCCTTTGCAACGGAGCGTAATTTAAGGCCAGCCGGTTTCGACGCGTGACGACCCGTGTAATTTGGATATATTTCTTGCCTCCGTCATAGCGACGAGGTACCGAATATTTGACAGTGTATATTCGTCGCCGAGCCCCGTTTTCGGGTTAATTTATCGTGAAATTGAGCAGGCTTGACGAGTGTTGTCGCGGGGCGCCGCGGCTCTGCCATTCGCAATCTGATACGTTTTGCAATTTTTTTTATTCACCGTACGTCAAAACCATTCAACGTCGACCGCTCGGAGTGTTTCGGACGTTCGACTTGTCGTCCCGCCTGTAACAGGTACACCTACATCGATTTCATAATTTCCTCCGTCAATTTCACAGAAAGAACGGGGAAGAGAAATGCCGAGTGAAAAACTTCGTCTTACTCGATACAATTTGTATAGCACCGAGTCAAATCGGAGACGACACGAACCGTGCCGTCGAAAATTTACTTGAAACTTTGATACTTAACTAAAAACTATGTTACCTCGGGCGGGTATAAAAAATTACCGCTCTCCGCAGGATATAAGATCCTGTACGTTGCTCAACGTGCGGTGTCCTCGAGGCTCGAATTATTTCACGTTATATCTATTTCATAAACCCGTTGGCACGAGCGAATGTGCTGGATAATATTTTACGATGGTAAATATATACCCACGTGAATAGCTACTGAAAAGAACGACCGATAAAAGCTTGGTCCGCATATTCGAGTATATATTTAATTCAGGCATTATATACGCGTGTACGAGTTGTAAAATAATTACCCAATGCGTAAGCCGAACGGCTGTAATAACTTGTATATGTTCGTAATTTTTACCCCTTCGGTATACGCGTAACGTATTTATTTATGGGCCGAGTAAATTATGCAAATTTAATGCTTCTCGGCTTCGAGTGTATACCGGATATATGTATACGTATATATATACACACAGGTATTTAAGTGCTCACCTATATATATATATCGTATATTCTGCAGAGACGGGAAAAAAGTTCTTGCAAATTATTCGTTACAAGATGATGGGACTAAATCAATATCCATGTAATATACCGTGTACAAGATACACGCGCAGACCGTTTTTCTTTTCCATAACATATCAGTCATTTCACCCCAGTTTTATAACGTTTGCCTTATGCTTTACGCGAAGCTCCATTTGAATGACCCCAAATATTGATCTCTGGTTTCTTCTTGTGAGAACAACGAATCTCAAATCGCGCACATGAAAACGCTCTTCGCTGATGAAAGTACGAACATTATGTTTTATTGTCGGTTCTGCCCGTATCGGACTTCGTACCACGTGCCTTCTCGAACGGCTTGGCTAATCCAAAAATGGATAAAGCGTTTCAGCCGTTATAATATGATATACGATCGGCAAAACACTCGATCTAAATTACTAATTGCAATATTGTAAAAGGAGAGATTACATCGTCAAACGTAAGATCTCGTTTATCTCTCGCATTGGATCGGATCCGGATTTGCAGTATGTGACGGGGGTCGGACGCATGAGAGAAAAAACGCGACGGAGAGAGAGAGAGAGAGAACAAGAGAAAACGAACAGCAGGACACGAACCTAATTTGGAAAATGATCGTTTGAACGCGCTTTTGTAACGCTTTATAGAGCGATGATTGAAAGGCCGGACTAGACACCGCGAGTGACTCGAGTTCAGAAGTACACAAGAAATCTCGAGTGACACGTGTCTATCTAAGTCGTCTCGCTCTTATATGCAGGTCGTTTGAATATTCAGATTTGAACAGATATGCAGATTCGGAGCGGCAAATTCAGCCGGCTGATCTAATTAAGCTGCGTTCGCGGCAGACCTCGGATACAACGTTCTTCAGGGTTCCTTGGCACAATCCTTCGACAGGATCTTGCGTAAACACGGCTCGAATCGTCTGTTTAACGGATCAACGCAGAAATGGATTCAAGTCCGTGTCTGGATCGACGGAAGTCTCTCACAACTTCTGTAGTTACCGTTTCCGCTACTCGATCCTCGCATTACTGGAGTCTGAAATGGACGATTGAACGGTTCGAGAGCCCTCGATCGCCTAACGATTCCCTCCCAGTTCTCGAAGATCGGTCGCGATCACTCGAGCACGTAGTTGAGCAACGAATCATTTGACAAGAATCGCGCGCTCATCCCTTCGCGACGAACTCTGTAGATGGGTTGCAAACTGTGAATTAATTCGATTGAAACAGTGATCGATGCCACCTGTGCGCGCGGTAGAGTGACCGGAGAGTGACGTGAGAAGAGAAGAGAAGAGAAGAGAAGAGGCTGGAAATAAATTGACGCGAATCGATTCTATCGGTGAGAAGAAAATCCCGGCGAAAGGGGAAGAACGATGGTAAAATCGTTCCGAAGCACCGTCATTCGTCCAAGTGTCACCTTTCGAGGTGTCTACCTTTTTGACGCGTCGTCAAAACGATCGATTGTCTCATCGGCGAAAGGAACGAATTATTTATGACCTCGTCGGGGGGGACGAAAGCTCCTCACCCCATCCGCACCCTAAGGAGTCCATTAGCCAGTCAATCCCATCGTCATCGGTGTGTTTATGCAATGTGTATGTGCAATTTCATGTCGTCCTCTTAGTCCCGGGGTCGATGATGGATCAAAAATTAAAGCATCCCGCCTTGGACTACCCGAGCAATCAGGCCTCGCCGAGGATTACCGTAAACTCGCGATTTCGTGGATAATCTCGCTCGAATTTCGACCTTCGATTCTCGTCGGTCTGCGGAAAGGGTTGGAATCCCCGCAAAATTTAACACTGGAATGCTCGGCGCTCCGTATTGGTACAGGGCGAATGACAGACGACGAGGAAAATGGATACACAGGACTCTGAGTGATAAAAGTCTCGCTACGTATAAGCGAGAGAGGGAGAGAGAGAGGGGGAGGGAGAGAAGTCGAGCGAGAGAAAGGCCGGGGAGAGGGAGGAGAGAATGTACGGGCGAGTATTGATCTGCATTCCGTTCGCTGGGAACCTTTGTCTAACGTTGCTTTAAGATGCTGCTGCTGCTGGTTGCTTCAAGGGCTTCGGCTAGAAGGCGTTGTTCGGCGAACCGAGCCCTCCTAATTCATGATTTCCCTCGAGATTCGGGTAAGTTTTACACGATGGAAAACGGACGAGACCCGGGATCCATGATTGTTGTTTCACGCGCTAGCGAAAAATATATCCAGCTGTGTGAATAAAATGAATTAATTAATTAACCGACCTCCGTCTCGAGGAAACGAACGAACGAATGGGAATTTTCGGAACGTACTTTATAATTCTGATGTAATTGAAAAAGAAAACTCTCTAAATCAGTAAGGCGAGTTAATTATTCGTCCCTGGAACAGAAACGAAAGCAGGGGTCGTCGAGAAAGAGGTTGAAAATCTTGCGGGAAGTGCGAAAAGTTGTTGGGGTGACTGCCGGGCAGGGAAGTCAAGAATATAGTCGTGACTTATGGCCATCCCTTCTTGTTTTCATAAACCCCGAAAAATGGGACGGTCGATAACTGTTCTCAGGGTGAATGGAACTCGTTCCCGAGATTGCGAATCTTCCTTTGAATCTCGAGTCGTTTGTTATCAGAAATCGTCCGACCTTTTCCGAGTGCTACGATTTTATTGAACGGGCAAAAAGATGAGGAGAGAAATCCTTCTCACTATCCATGATGTGTATTGATGAGTGTACCTACAAATACACGAAATGCCCCTTTAAGCAGCCTTCGTGATGAAGTGGACTCCGATCGGTTGTCGTCCGTCTCCGTGTCTCGTTACGGTTAACAACCGGTCACCGACTAAAAACTAACTCGGCCTTAGAACGAGAATGCAAGTCGCCGGGTGCAAGCTGATTTATTCTCCACCGCACAATATCGCCGATGTCAATTTACGCCTTGTGATTTCTAACCAGCGTAGAAACTTGTGCAAACTCTTCGATAACCATGGATCTAAAGCTTCCTAAGCTTGTTTCAACCGGAACTTTTCACCCAGTTAATCGAGCCAGTGATAATTATTGAGAATCGCCGACCGAATAGACGCGTCGTTGAATTCTACTTGCATGCATCGCGACGACCAAAGACTCTCCACCGGTTGGACTTAGAAGTAGATAGTCCTGAGTAATTACTTCTGTCGCATAGTCGCAGTCGATTAGCTATTCCGTTCAACCGCAATGCGACTAACCCAGCTCGGTAGTTATTATACCTGCAGCATTACTAAATCTCGCGAATGCGGTCTGACGAAGAATTCGACAGATTTTTCCCGGTCCCTTTTGCGGCGAGACAACACGAGGCAACAGCGTGAGAGTTCGAATTTTGGATACTCGAATGAATTTCGACAAGCGGTTGGAAGCCGAGGGTTACACGGACTCTTTAACGAAACAATTTTCAGTTTCAATTTGTTCCGGGACCACCAAAGGGTCAAGCTTCGCTCGGAGAATTCCTACGCCGGGAATATTCATTTCAATCTACGTGCAAGTACCTCGACACCGCGTAACGTATTCAGCCTAGCTTGCAAACAAGACTCTTGAACAGCTAGAACGCAGGGGTGCCTTCTAAGGCTGCCAGCCACGCGGTACCTACGTAATCTCTCTACCATGCCACGCTCTCGCCTCACCGCTTCACTCGATTCTACACATCGCCGCTTTTCCACACACCTTGCAGGTGTGTACCCCTGACGCTCTTTTCCGCCGTCACCTTTCATGTGTTTATTTATATAATAATACGTGTACATCCAACTGCAGATGTACGCGTCGTGTGGTATGAATTGACGTTGTTACACACAGTGGGAAACGTTTTAAACAGCCGCAGTATTCGACGTCGACTGACGGCTCTATCGACTTTTACAATCTCTCTGTGAGCTTGTTTGATCTCACTCGATGAAGGCTTCTTCCGCTCTTCACGGTTTTCGATTAAGATTCGAATGTATACGTCGTGCTATTGTCTTTATGTCTACATCGACATATTCCACCCTCCTGACGTTTTGACGTTCAAACTCGGAACTGTCTTCGCATTCGTCTGCACCGGCTAAAAGTTCTCCGGTGCCGTACGCATGAACATTCCCGTCTGGAAACATATATTTGGAGTATCCATTCTACGATTATATCATTCCACCTCGTTGTTCTTCGGCAGTTCAAGTATCGAATCACAAGTATTACGTAAAACTGGAATACAGTTCCAAGTCAACTATCGCAGCGACTAAATGTCAGTATAACGAATAAGGAGAAGAAACATGTCGAAGCCTTACGAATTTGTCCGGTGCTAGCAACGTCGCGTGAGACGGAAAGAACGCTCTGTGCATAAATGTGTATTGGATTGAAACAAAAAGCCGACAGTCCCTGCAGGAAAACACGCAATTACCCATCTCAACGACAAGTGTTACGACTGGGTTATTACGCCTGCAGTTGAGTGTCATTCGCGATTCGATCGTGAATAAGGGAGACCCTGGCTGTACGCGTACGTTCTGAAGTAGGAGTAGTTATGGTCGTTGTCTATGCGGTAATTTAGAGCAAAGGCGTGTAACGACGTTGTCTGTTATACACAAGCGCGTTTATGTAATATACAGAGAGGCGAAGTTACCTCGTAGGTTAAACCGACCGTGCAAAACCGTCGCCGTGTGTGCCAGGCTACGTTTACCTTCGTACACGGAAACCTGAGGCTTGTATGCATGCGTGTATGTATGGATGTATGTATGGGTATGTATTTGTTGAGGGTATAGGCTGTTCCCACTACCGTGTCCCCCGACGACTTCTTGTGCGGAACAACCTGCAACCGACCCTCCTGTCTGCCTACGCCGGTATATAACCCGAGATGAATATTTCAATTACAAACTACGGAGTCACGCACCCTGCGAACACGTGATAGCGGATAAACTTTTTGGGAAAGCAGCCGACGCCTAGAGCTGTTTGTAAAACAGTTCTAGTCGCTGCTATTAACCAAGCAAACGTCGGCAGTCACGTTTAAACGCCTCGAGTTCTTGTCCCGATTAATTATCACTCTTTGATTATTTGTCAATTTCACGCCTGGTAGGTATGGTGGTAAGAATTAGACGAGGGAACTCTTATTAGTCAAATGACTCGAGGGAATTGGATAAGACAAAAATAAAGGAAAAAGAATAACAACACATTGTGGAGAAAATTGTTTAAACAGTTTGTGCTGACGTTTGAATTCCAGGCGATAACGAGTTCTCCGTTCTTATACACTCGATGTTCGAGCCTAATTAACTGCCTCCTCTTATGGCGAGGGTATTGGAAAAGAAAGGAGATGAAAAAAGGGACGTTTTTTCTAGCAATTGAATGCGGTGATTAGTTCAACCGTCGTCGGTCCGATATTGCGTGTCTACCCGATCTTCTCTCATTCTCTGGATAGGCACGAATTATACGAAAACTCCTCCAAGTATCCAATCAACTGCGTATAACGACTAAAATCACTTCCATTTAACCTCATTTATTTCGAAGCACCGTAGCCGAAAAATCTTCCTAGTAATTATGGGCCGTGCGCGCGGTTTCCGTTATGCCAAACTAGACGTACAGCTACTGTAATTCGACAAATTGGGGTCGGGATAAGTGCATGCAGGCGTAATAAATCGACCATAAGTAGAAACTTGAAGCGGATAACCGACTCGATATTCGCCTCGCGATTCAGGCCTATAACTACTGTAATCCCCCCGCGACTTCGACTTCTTATCTATCCGCCACCACACTGTGGAGTCTTTGCGCGGTGAAGGTTTCATCATTATCAAACTGATGGATTTCAGAAGTGGAGGGAAGGGAAGGGTAGGAAAGTCACAAGAGGGATAAAAAATTTCGCAAAAAAGTATTTCTTATGTGACGAGAATCGCGTGGAAAACCCGGCCTGTAAAAATAACTGTTTATATACCAGTGCTGGTGAAAACGATTGATGATGATCGGTGGCAGTATACCTACACAATATTGACAAAGATGTAGCGTTAAAATTGATTAAAGCCGGAACTCTTTGCCCGGCTGATAATCTCGTTCACCTTACACAGCGGCGTCGAGACGCCTTGTCGTCGTCTTCGTTGTTACACAGCCTTGGCATTTTCCTTTTGTATCGAGGATACAGCTCCCATGTAAACGCCTATGTATAATACATGGACCCGATCTTACGTACCAACACATAAACCAACTGCACCAACTTGCGGCGCCGTTTACTCGTGACTAGGAGAGGCTGGTTCGTATACCCAGTCGAACTTTGGTCCCGTTATGAAATTGACCAACGGAATCGTCTGAATAGAATTCCCCGAGGGAATAGGGAATAGGGTTAGGGATAGCTGGGACAGGGGTGGGGGTGGCGAAGAGGCTCGCCTGGATTTCAGGAAAATCCACTTTCGGCGCAGATGAATTCCGCGGGATCACTTTTCCACCTACATCCTCCTCACACTTCACACCCTTCGCCGTCTTCCACTACCTTCGTCTCTTTTCGCGGATTTTGTTGATTTGCCGCCGAGCTTATATCCGACGAATTTCAAAAGGCGGTGTGGGAAGACCCTTCCAACATTCTCGCTTATCCCATTATCGTTTCTCATTGTGTCGGATTCACCTGCTGTGCGAACCATCTTCGACGAATATTATACCCTAAGTCCCGTAAAAATCACGGGATACCCGTGCACTTGAAGCTTCTAAAAAGGGGGCGACAGATTTTCACCTCGCGACAACATGTTCAAGATCAAGGTTCGTACTCGATACGAGTCGGCGATCAAACGTAACCGAAACCAGCGCGTGCAGGCGGATAAAAAAAATCAATAATCAAGGTCGAGTTCGTGCATAGCGGTTTTCTTATCTCGGTGGTGTTACAAACATCATTCGTCGCACTTGAGCCGCACTTTCGAGAGAAGTTCGACGATGCAACGTAAACGTAAACGGCAGATTAATGGCCTCGACGTGACATTTCTGGCTTCTTTATTACGCTCCTCAGAGGCATAGCCCCGATGTTTCGGCTTTTCATGGGATAGGATACGTGTTTGTGTCAAGTAGCGAAAGAATAAGACGGAAGGAGGGGGAAAAACTACGTTATACCACGTTGACTGAAAGTGTCTTGACTTATTTCACGCCTCGAATCATCCGTGAAGATGCGGGCGTGGATCGCGGGCGACGTGGAGCGATTATTACGATCGAAAGAAGTGACATGTCTGATCGCGAGTTGACCTCGATTTAATATGCACAGCTGTTATTAATCCAACGCTTGAAAATGGAAAATAAACTGCGCGAGTCAACTTATTGACGCGGAAAATGCGTCAACTGACGAATTTACACGAATAAAAAGTAAATCATTTAGTGCTTGTATGTATAAAGTAGGAATTGTAAATCGCACATTTCCAACGAAGCGAAGCTAACAACATCCGGTGTTACGCGATGCGAGACTGAAATTCTCGGGGATGTTGCGTCACCGTCTGGGTAAAACTCGACGGGGTGAAACTACCCTGAAAAACACGTGACGATTCTCATGCGGATGAACGGCGGGGACGCGTGTTGGCGGTAGCTGGGAGGAAATGTGGGCTTATATTAACAGTCCAGATTCCTGGAAACTTCGAGCCGTTCAGCTTACACCGAGGAACTCATGGGGAGAAACGGGGTATCCGTATCTTATAGAAATGCCACGAAACACGCAATACTTTTGCGAAATCCGCATCTGGGGGGGGGGGGAGGTAAGACAAGAAGCGAAAAGCAACGCTCCGTTACCGGAGATGCCTACGCATTCCTTGAACTTTCGACGAGCTTGCGCGTAATTCCATCCTAGCTATCCCAGAGGCGTAAAAGTGAAAAGCTCCTGACCCTGCACACGTGCCGAATCGTACCCGCAGCTTCAAAGCTCGATATTTCTCGTTGCGTTACGATAATTCTGTGATTCTCTGAAAAATTTAGAGAGAGAGTGCGTCGTCTTCTTTCGAAATTCAGATATGTAACTCTGGGCCATCGGGTATCATGAAAATCACATCAAAGGGAGTCAGTCGTTTCTTACGAAGTTCTCGCATCTTGTTTAGTTACGAAAGCTTGATGGTAAGAATTTTTCCCGTTATCGTCTGATATTTGACGTCGGCATTATCTATACTACCCATAAAGAAAAAGTTCCGGGTAAACAGTTCCGACGTAACTTACCATATATCAATTTACCCTGACGTAAGAAATTCCATCTTCTCGTGAAAGACGCCGGAGCAAACAGCAGAGGTCAAAGTGAACTTGAAAAGTTTAGGTATTGCCTTCGGAACACGGTCGTCGGAATAAAAAAAATAAGCAGGACGCGAATATATTTGATCGAAATTTTATTCATCGATGCAATAATGGTTTTCAGTGGCTTGTAGTTTAGCCACTCGATTAAACTTATTTCGCCACAGGTGCTAAGTCAAGAAAGCTTGGATAATGACGTTTTTCATGAAACGCAGCGGCATTCAACCATGCAGAGGGTGGCTGTCAAGGGGGTGGGTGACACCCGCTGCAACAGATGTTCCCGAGTGCTTTGTTTTTTGGTTAGTCTTTTTGTTTTTCCTTTTCTCTGCCCTTTCTCTTCCACCCTTTTCTATTTTTCTACAAAATCCCGTCACGTGTCCACAGCCGCGGTTCAAAGCACGTATATTATTATTATGCACGTACAATACGTATTTTCACGCGGAGCTTCTTCTCTGCCTCGTGCTTTGTACTCTACGATTTGCCTCCCGCCTTTTGTCCTTCGTTCGTATACGAGCCGCTTCATTTCCGTGGTTATTCTGAAGTTTGACATAAAAAAAAAACAAAAAAAAAAAATCTCTTTCCAACAATTTATACTCACGATTACGTTTACATCACATTACTTTCACACGTTGCCAAGTGATTATTTGCGAAGATGATGATTCGTTAGATCCAACCTGCATCAATGATACTTTCGTACGTGACGTTATAATAGAACCCAAAGTGGAAAGTGAAGCGAACAATAAAATTCGTAGACCAAAACAGTGTTCAAAAAAAAAAATATTTGTTTTCGTTTACTCCTTATGATACGGAGATAATTACCCTTCTTTTTATATTCGTTGGTGATAAACCTTCGTCCGAAGATTTTCCTCGAATGCGATCCTGTTCGAAAGCCTTCCACCAAAGATGAAGCCGGCTTAGTCGAAGCAAACTTTGTCTCTAACTAACCGAAAGTAATATCAAGTTTCGCATTGCCCCCAAATGATCTTTCTCGTCAGCTCTTTCCGTCCCCGTTTCTCCGGTCTTAACCGCAGACCGTGTTAACTCCGACAACCTTGCGCAAGCTCATGATGTTCTATCACATCCTTTTGGAAACTGAGACGATTCCTTTTCTTTGCTAAACACAAGTAAACGTCCCAACTGTACGTAAATATAAGCTACGTATACTATCATGAACTATACTCAAATAATGAACGTCGAAAAATATCGCAAGAGCGTGCAAACAACTTGTAAAACTTTCAGCGTTGCTTGTGAAAGAAGAAAAAAGAAAAAAAAAAACAGTCGCATCAGGTTGCAATTTCGCTACAAGTGTAACATACGTATGTAGGTGTATGTGTCGAGAGTGTCGATTGCCCGTGAGTTATAACGAGAATCTTGTAAGAAACGTGGCGAATTTGTTCTTCCCTCTCTTCGTCTTTTTTTCCCCATCGGTATCTCTCGTCCTCGTCGGTGAATGGAGGTGAAAATATAGTAGGATGCTCATTGATTCCCTCGGCAAATCCTGGCTAACCGTGACTCTGTCCAATTTGGCGATGTCGGTTGTCAGTCTCGGTATATACACTCGTATATAACGCTAACAAGCCGCGGATAGAAGACGCGTGTTATACCAAGTAACACAACGCTGCACGCTGACAAGATCACAATAAAGTGGCGACCGACGAGTTTCGACATTTTTATTGATCAAGACCAGCCCCCTATCTGATTTACCGCTGATCGACGACGACGCCGCTCTCTGACCGTCGATGTATACCAGATTCGTAAGCTGCTGTATGTATGCGTGTATGCGTATACGTATGTCGGAGTCGACGCGTTCCATCGGTCTCGATCGATCGCCAGTCCTCGTGTCTTTCAGAATCAGGCTTAGCAATAGAATTATCATTTCTCTCTAATCGTTTCCCGTCTCCCCGAACGAAGACCCAAAGACTTGTCCAATGGCTTATAAAATACATGCCCGTAGAACAAGATATACAGAAGTAACGCATTTCCATAATCGCTCGATTCTTGTCGCTACCTTTCACGGCAAACATTTTACTGTACCGTCTATAAGCTGCACGGCCCTATAACCGTAACCAATATCCGTAAAACGCGTTTAATTTCGGCCCGAACAAGAAAGAGAAACAGGTGGACTTAGGATTGTATAGAATTATTAGAATTATTGCACTAGTAGCTGATCGTCAGACTTACCGATATTTGGATGCTGTAGTTTTCTGCATATCCGGGCTTCTCGTTCAAGTTTTTGAAAATCTGAAACATACGAGACGTCTTTTTATATTACTAATATTTCCCCTGTCGAAACGACTCTTCTCGGCAGTCGAAGCGAACAATTTTGACGAACGAGGGAGGGCTGATTATTTTTCACGCTTCACAGGTAAAACGGCTAAAAATTAATTCCGCAGAGCAAATAAGTCGCGTTGTAATTCAACTTGTGCAAATTGACAATCAGGAGGGCTTTGTCGAGGTCTCGTCTTACTCCGAAGGTAGCGGCAAAAAGAAGAAGACGAAGACGACGAAGAAGAAGGAATCGGGTTTGCAGCGGTATAACTAACGAGGTTCGATGGAAGCGCTTTTTGCCCCCGCAGTCCCGGTACTAAGCGTTCCCGTGTTTCTTCCTCGGAGAATCTTACGCTTCCACTTCAATCTCCACTTCATTTACCATCTCAATTTCCGTTTCATCCCTTTCACCTTTCCCATACACAGGATCCAACATCCGATCTCTGGCTCATCAGGAATCGATCCGTCGATCGGTTCCACCGGGACGTTAAAGCTCAACGACGCGTTTCCAACCGCCCGTGACCCGGTAATAAAAACTCTAAAACCTCTCGAAACGCCGCATCGTAATCAAACTTTCACGGCCTGTATTCCGCGGCCAATTTTCTCACGCGTTTATGAAAATTATCATCGGAACGATCTAACGATCTGCTCCTTCGTACCAGGGAGGGTTAGGGTGCGAAGGACGTTTGATCCCTGCAAAGCTGTGCGCATTCTTCCGCAACATTAATTGTCAAAGTATGTGTTTTTTCTCTCTCTCTCTTCTTCTTCTTTTTCATCCCGTGGCTCAACGGGGAGAACCATTTGCCGGGTCAGTGCCCAGCGACAACCTGCAGGATCATCCAAGGCACCGAGAGTGGCGAACCCAGCGTTTCTCCGTCGGTTTTAGCTCCGCGAAATTTATGCCTTACCTAGATTCTCGTCTTCTTTTTTTCTCGTCTCGTTCCATTGTGTACAAATATCTTGTGTCGCAGCTCCTCCCGAGCTGTACAGTGTTCTTTGTAGCAAATTCTCTTCTCTCTCTATCTCTCTATGTCGTATCCGAGGTAAAGCATATCATTATTATCATTCCGTTTCTCTTCTTTTTACCTCTTCGTCATTTTCATACAGCTATATTGTCTGTATTTCCCGCCGTCTTTTTATACCTATGTACATAATATAACCTGCGTATACAGCAGGTGTACACGACAAATATTATACTTCTCGTGCTCGAGACGCGACAATGGCAATATGTGTGCGTATATTTTCATCGAAACATCGTTCTCCAAAGCTAAAACGCACACTCGAGAGACTTCTGCGTAGACGGCCGACTTCCAGAAACAGAAACGTGATATTTTTTATTTACTTACTCAGCGAAGTAAGGTATTCGGAGAATTCGAGAGACTTTTTCAAGAGAATTTTCCGATCGGCATACCTTATACTTTAGCAAATGTCAGATTTTACGTAATCTCGTTCATCTCATACACGTACGAACGGTGCACGATGTTCCATAAAAATAAAAAGAAATTCACCCCCTCGCGTCTTTACTCTCAATCATTCACACAATACGCATAAAGCGATCGAGACTTTCGCTAAAGCGACATATTTATACAGGGTTCCTAAATTCTTGGCACCTCGTCGTTCCTCTCGGTGAGTTATCAAGGTGGTTACTCGAAAATTTCTGCGAGTTATTCCGTGCGGGCGACCTTTACTTTCACAAATTGGTCGTTTTCCAAGATCTCTCTCTCTTCAAAGTTGCGGATCAACAGCGCAATCAGCGGTTCGTTTGAAAGCTTCGCTTACGCCGACTGCTGCACGGATCAATCAACGCGTATTCGATAATGGATTCACTTCCGCTATATCCTCGCAGAAAGAATAAAAATAACGTCCCGCAAGTGTGTAAGGTACAAGGTGAAACCGACCTGTCGATACCGGGTGGCCGTTGGAAGTTCGTAAATGAACTTTATTTCCGTTCTAATTGAACTGCGGATAAACGTGCGGCGTGGTTTACCAATGCAGGCAACGCTCCAGATCGTTATTCGGGCCTTTTGGAGACCGCTCCTTTATGCATGTATGCATGCGCATGCCGTACGGAGTTTGCTGGATACGTATATTCTCCGGCCTGCGTAGTTTGAATACGATAGTGGTGGTCGGGTGGTCGGGTGGTTGGGGCGGCGTCGGGTCGAGAGGGCACTGGGGCAAGGCCGACGCCGACGCCGACGTCGTTTTTTGCCGCCTTCGACCACCCCTGCACCCTGCACCCTGACGCTTTGAAACACTCGCGGAGAATAATTTGTTCGAATATTAATCAATGCGATATTTATTTTCGGTCAGCGCCGATATTTTTTACTCTCATCCCTCTGCGGCCTGAATTTTGCTCCGGTTTCAGTTTATTCCATTATTTCCCCTTTTTAATCCCTTTTTCAATTTCGATAACAGGTCGAATATTCTACGGTATGAAATAAATTTACATCTTTTACAAAATCGCATGATAGATAGAACGGGCTTTTCCACGTCAGATAGACGAATCAAAAATCATCACCGCCGTCTCTGTTTCAATTAGCAAATTTTTTTTTTTCAACGCTACTACCTAATCCCGTTAAAATATTCTCGTGAATTTTTGTCGGATTTTCGTTTTCTAACCGTCAGCGAGTTGTAATCGAAGGCAAACATTTACCGACGAAATGAAAAGTGGTATGAGATTTTTTGTTCCTTAAAAAAAATGTATATATATATATATATATATATATATATATATATATATATATATATATATATATATATATATATATATATATATATATAAAATTAAAAAAAAATTCCATCTCCGTCACTGCGGTAACGAGAGTGGTTTACACAATATAGACTGTTACTGTATACAACTAAAAAACATTTTCAACAGGTGAATGTAATATACAAGTTACATTAGAAAACTGATCGATCTGAAAAATTTCTATAGTTATTTATTTTTATTCTTTTCTCGTGCAATTTTTTTATTTGCTTTGTTTGGATAGTCATTCGTTTTCGTGCATCACTGCCATTGATGCGATACTGAAAGAATTTTTTTTATTTTTTTTGTATTTTCTGGAAAAATGTTGATGTGAAAAATCCCATTAAATAAATCGATGATAAAATTGATGAAGCTAAACACAGCGTGAGATGAAAAATCGTGAGAGATATTATTCCGCGACAGGTTTGGTATCGAAAAAACTTTGTACAACACGTGTGTTATTAGGTTTGTATATTTATAATGTGTACAATATTATATAAAAGAGCTGTTTCGGGGGGCCGATGTCAGACATAAATATACATACATGTATATATGTATGTATGTACGAGTATATATACGCAGGACACGTAACGTCACCTCTGACCTTTTCCCTCTCATCCAGAGCTAATAATTTCCTCTGAAAGCATACTCAGCCGGAGTTTGCGAGGAGTTGGGTTACGAATGAACGCTTTTCGTTGTAGGGTCGTTAATGTAATAACGCGATCCCGAAACGAAGCCGGGTGGTTTCGCCGCTATGGCAACCCGAAAGTTCTTCGATATAACGCGGTAGAAAAATTGTCGCAAAGCATCGCTCGGAAAGCGTCCCCGAGTTCGACATGCTCACGATAATTATGCCGGCGATTATATAATGTTCCCGGCAGAGTGGCGATCGCATTTTCTCACGAATTTCAACACCGGCGTATCAGCGCTGATCGAAAATACGTCGAAGCACGGTTTCTCAAAGTCTCTTCATCTCGTCGCCTCGATAAATGGTGCAACAAATCGTTAAATTCGTTTTTCCAATTTTCTTCCACCCGCACTCGCGCGTCTCGGACCCCGACCGTGGAACCAAACTCTTCCCAGCTGCTATGTACGCACGTACGTGACCCGGAGGCTAAATTTGTCGACACGCGGCGACCGACGAGAGACACGCAACGCGGTCGCATGACAGACCGGAATTTCTTTTACCGGAACGAGACAAGGAAGAGATCGACTCGCTTGGATTCTCCTCCGACAACAGCTCGAGTTGGCTAAGGTTAGGATCGGCATGCGCCGGGCGAAATGACAAAGTCACCACCATCCGGCCCATCTGCCACTGCCGATTCTCGTCGGCTCATCTTCTCTTCCTGCGTTTCTCACGTTTATTCATTTCACGCATCGACGTCGAGTCCGCGGAAACTGCCAAGAAAACATTCGTGTATTTTCAAACGTTTCTTTCGGCATCTCGCTAGACGATTGCAGAACCATCTCGCTATAATTTCCAATTACAGATTACGTAGATGAAACCACGCGTGTCGGAATTCAATTTTTCCCCGTCATGTCCGCCGAATTCCTCCACCTCTCCGCGGGGATGAGCTTGTTCAAATTCCTGAAATTCGTCAGCTTTGATTAAGCGTTTTTTTTCCCCAACCCCGTGCACTCCGAAATAGCGTTCGAAAAAGGCAACGGCACGTAGGTCTGTATATCCCGGATACCGTTCGGGTGAACGAGGAACTCGGTTAATTTTTATGGCGTGTTCTCCGCGAGCACGGTGACCTCGTTTAATATTTCAGGATTACCAGTATAATTCTTGCGATCGTTGGCTGCATCGATCCGGTGAAAAGAAGAGAGGCGCAGGGGGGGATAAGGGGGGCTATTAAAGCAAAACGACACGGCATCGCTCAAGCTCAAGCTTGGCCAGGCTGCTACGTTTACTAATCAATCCTCCAGCGTTACGAGCTTATTTCCTCCTCGATCTTTCTTTTTCCTTCTCCTTGTTCCACCGTGCCGAATCTCACATTGGCGAACACCTATGAATCCGTATACACGGTCCGGAAGCCGTCCCGTCTAGGGGTGAAATAATCTTAATGGACTCGACGACTGAACCTTCCGCACAGTGTAAGAAATCTAGGGATAAAATTTAGCGAATTGGGCCAAAGGCGAGCCGAGGCGAGTCAAGAAATATTACTGCCCGATGGTCATAACTTGGTAGGATCGGTTGGTCGCGATCCGTATCGATCAACCATCTGAGAAGGGCTTCTTCGTCGCTTACCCGATAAATTTAACGAGGGGTAAAATTCATAACGAGAAAGACAAGTGGAGCGTGGAATAGACGACCAATTCCAAAGCTAGTATCAAAGTGCGTATGACAAACTAAAGTTGTGACGCGCAGCTGGGAGAAAATTTGATAAACTCTTGGTTTACAGGTCTGCGAAGTTGCGTGGCTGTAGTAATTATGTTACGATTCGAGGGAGTGTGTAAACTGAAGTTTGGCAAGTTTTTCCGGCAAACTCGAGCGATGGAAAGGGCAATAATAATAATAATAATAATAATAATAACAACAATAACAGCAATAATAACAATCTGAGAAAGTGGTAAAGTAAACCTTTCGAATATAACACATCGTATCGATGTGTGGATAATGTATGTACATGCATTATACATATATGCATTATACTATGAGAAGCAGGAGCAGGACGTCTGCGTATATAACTTAACTTTGAGGGAAAAACTGCCTTTTCACGAAATTTGATACCGGCCGCCGCGCCGGGAAAAGTTCGACGATTCTTGCCTCGTCAAAGTTTCTTCTCGTGTTTCTGACTACCCAAGTGAAACTCGAAGTTATTTGTTTGGGAAAAATTTTGACGAATGGAAAATAAAAAGAGGCATAATTTCTCCTCCGTATACAGGGTATATATTATGGGTATAGACCGGACTCTGTCGAAGACATCGTACGGAACGGAACCCAACTGCGTCCTAACTTAATTAATTGTAACGTAATATCGTTTATCGGATGAGTTTACACACCGTATTTCTATTCATTGGATTAGCCTTCATCTGGCTTCGTTTACAATCACTTTGGTCGGTGGAAATTTTATATAGGCGAGCCGGCATCCGTGCCAATCAACGATAAATGCGTCTATTCATTCATTTCCGTAAAATTATTCCAGCTGGACGAGGTGAAACGTTTATTTACCTCGAATCATTTAAAAATTTATGCTACGATGAATGTTTACTCCGGAAGGCCCATCGTTGAAATTTCACCAGATTCCATCAGTCGAATGAATAATTCAAACCGTCGAAATTACCTGCACCGCGACTCGTTACGTAGCGATAAAGAAGTTCCATCGGGAGGCGAACAAAACAAAAAAAAAAGAACTTGATAACGAATAAAAATGAACCGCTGATGTATGAATGAGTAAATGGAACGTCGTCGGGTATTTCTTATAACCCGGTTCAAACGAGGCTGTGAATATAAGAATAGGAATATTTACAGTCACGTGACGGAGGTCCGTTAATTTCCAGCTATCAAAGTAACATCTACACAGAGTCGCAACACCGGCGAAACGGCGTACAAAGGAAAATCTGGCCATTAGTCAAATTGTATTCTACTTCCGTTCCTCGCGCTAGTTGTACAAGGCCGGTATTTATGTTTTTTCTTTTCTTTTGTTTTTTTTTTTTCATTACATTTTTTAAACATCATCAACCGAGGAAATTAACTTTGTAGATCCTCGAGCTTCTTCGTTTTCTTATTCTTCTTCTTCTTCTTCTTCTTCTTCTTCTTCTTCTTCTTCTTCTTCTTCTTTTTGACGCTGCTCGAGTTGTCGCGAATACGTTTTTAATATAGATTCCTGCACACGGCGCGAACAAGGGTTGATTGGGAGGGGTTCTCTTTCTTCGTATGACTATATATACCCGGAGGGTGACAGCGGGAAAGAATTGGTCGAAATTTATGGCCCGACTTTGGATGCGATACTTCTCTTGTGTAATACACTTCCGACGGTGTATTATCAAAGGTCTCGGGATACGCCGACAACCTGTAGATTTTAGGAAACTGACAAATCGTCGAATTCCCGGCTGCAGACAATCCCTTACCGCCTGCAATCGATTACTGTCTCCTTCGAGTCAATTTGCACCGCAGGTTGCTATATACAATATATACATATACATGTATATATGATATATACACCAAAACGATCGAGAAAGAAAGAAAGAGAGAGAGAGAGAGAGAGAAATGCGAGAAAAATGATTTGTTCGAATTACATCTTACCTCTGGCCGAGAGCTTTTTGGTGTTGATGATCTTCGCCGCGAACTCGAGACCCGAACTTTTCTGGACGCATCGTCGGACCACGGAAAAAGCTCCCCTGAAACAAACCGGATGAAAAATCGTGATTAGTTGGCTATATGAGAGTAGTAAAAAATTTAGATGCGCCCTAGCACTTGTGATATAAAATGTATTCGTGCTCGGTGAGAACAGATTTTCTGAAGGTCGGACCGTAAAATATTCTCTCACATAAATAAATTCGTTAAGAGTATCGGAGCCTTCCGACTCTACGAACGACAGTTTCAATTCATTCCGAAACGATTGAATCGTTCGGTGGGACGTGCTTTTAGCCTGAACTAGATTGCGAGACGTGGATTTGTAACATCTAATCGGCGTTGTAGATTAATGTTAATTCATTCCACGTATTTCTCGACAGCTGACCGTGTAACGGATCGCATGGCACCTGGACCGTATCAAAGCTGAAGGAACGATCGTCGATCGGTCGACAAGTCGGCTAGGTAAGTAATATATCGTAAGAAATCTGTTCACATGGTTGAACGGTATATAATTAAATTCATACGGATAACGAATGCATCGTCGTTAAGTCGCCGTCGTAGAGAAATAAATAATACTCGTAATTCGTTCTCACGGATGAAGAAACCTTCTCCTTCCCATTCAACGTATCGTTTAAAAACCTATAACCACCCCGGTTTACTCCTTCGGCATCCAATTACACCCATCGGCGACCTCCGGCAAAAAGTCCAGAACTCTCTCACTACGCATCACTCTTCGAGATGAGACGATCACGCGTGTTCGGATTACGAGTTGCGACGATAACGACGCGAGCCGAGTTCGCAAGAGATCCTGGAATCACGCCATTAGACGTTCGTTCACTCCGCAGCGTGCAGGGTGTACCAAGTCGTCTGGCGTTAACCCTTTCGTCCTCTGCAACAGTCGGATGCTCCGCGTACCATCGAAAAAATTTCAATTCCCTACCCTTGTCACAGTTTATTTACGACTTCAAATGATCCGTGTTAATTCGTACGACTATTACACAACCCTAACAGGTCTTTTTGGGGGAATTTCACCCCAAACGTTACACGCGTATATGGATATTCAATTTTGGGAACTCATTGTTGGAGCAGGGTATCAATTTTCACCCCGTGTGACCGTTGTGCGTTTCTACCGATGCCTAAAAGTCTAATTTTCGGTAAGAATTATCGAATGTTGATAGTTTTTTCGATTTTACATCCGCCATATCGGATTCGCGCGACCTTGGATGTAGAAACGATCAAAGTCTGACTTGAGATTCGTGATCAGCGACCGAAAGTATCCCCGAGTAGTAACGAAATTCAAGCCAAAATATTGAGTTGAAAACTGTTTGACCGAAATGGTTAAAGCGAGCATCCGTCTACAGCGATTAGTAACTGCAGAGAGTGCAGAGTGAACGAATCAGCTCCATTAGCTGACGACGGTATCAAAGCAGGCTGAAGTCAGTAACGTTAGCGTAAGGAAACTACAGAGTAAAAAAAACATCTGTATTTGACAATTTTAAAATGACTTTCGAGGAGTTGGCTTTTCAAATTAACCCTGGTCATTTAAACCTGTGGAAACTACCATATCACTTGCCCGGGGTCACCTGGACCCCGGCCAACTTTGAACCGTTGTTACTGTACAGAACATCACGTTGCGCAAAATTTAACAATTCAGAAATAGACTCGAATCTTAGTTTTATCAAAAAACGACGGAGGATGTGGGAAAAAACTCTTGGAGCAAAAAAAGTAAAACAATACGCAATACATACACGGAGTCTCTGTTTTTTCAATAATTCTTCATTTTACTTGCGCAAACGTTAAATTCGGTCCTAGGGTCAACACTACGTTTTGTTCGTACCGGTTTACTGCGCGAATATGAGAAGTTGCGATTTTTCTCAAAGACGCATCGTTACGGTAAGGTTACCAAGTCCGTCCTCGCGGAAGCGATCGTGATTCGTGGGTGAGGGCGAGGGTGATTGTGGGCAATCGTACATCTATCGCGGGGTAATTAGGTTATAACAGGCGAATGCAGCCGGCTCCGTAACACCCGATGCTAAGCGCTTAAACCTGGGAAGGCTGAGCCGAGCCAAAGGCGAGGCAAAGCCCCGGATGGAGCTGCTTAAGCGTCTCTACGTCCCGCAGAGCCACGTCGCAGCCGTAATGCCCGCAACTTGTTATATCCGCGCGCGGAGCCGGCATTGAGCCGCTTTTCCGCAAATCCTACAAATTACTTATAATGCCTGCGCCGGGCGGCCGAATCGCCGGGACATTTCACCGCGGACCGAGGCCGGATGCCCATTCGTGATCAGCCAGGCAAATGGCGCGGGTTTAATACACTTGCTTGGTGCAGATACGCGTGAATGTGAGAGGAATCCGAACGGCGAAACGCTTGCCGAGTGGTCGACGGGGGACAAAACGAGAGGAGAGAACGCGGCAGGGCGTTACCATGACCACCAATCGTTGATGCTGCGACTCGCGGGATCTGCCTTTTTCTTTGTTTATATATTTTCACTTATTTTGCTTTTTCACAAATCCCCCCCTTTGCCGTTTCATTCTTGCTTTTTTTTCACTCGAAAGAGTCGGAGATACTCTCGTTTGAATTTGTCGAGAAATTTATCTTGCGAATATCCACGGCGGTTCTGGGTACCGTGTCGAAAAGTAACGAACGACGAATCTGGAGAAGAGACGGGAGTAAAATTTCTCCTCTCAATTACAGATGTAATCGAGAAGGGAGAAGAGATCCATAGATCGTTACTGCTGCAAGCGTTAAGTCGAATTTCGAAGGTTTCGGGGGGATGAAATAGAGCGAAATTCTACTCCTGTATCTTCTGCATATATCTCGTGTCTCGGTTATTTCTTACTTGTTCGGGACGTACAGTCGTAAATTGATTAAATAAACCAGCAGACTTTAGTTTTAGTTATTATAAATCGAGCTGCGGATATTGAATCGTGCAAATACACGAACGAGGGTTGAAAATTGTGAAATTCAAGCCCGTCCTGTGTATTCTCGAAGTTCGAAAAACTCTTCCTCGTGCCGATATATATTCGAACTTTTGCAAGCCAAAGATATTGCCGGTGCGAAGGGGAGGACGGGCTTTCAAATCGATTGTTTCCCGACCGAATCCCGTTTCTTATACGGGGAGGGCGGATTCTCGTTCGTCGGATCGACGCATCGGAGTGAAGTTAAACGGCCTTAAATCAGCCTCTGCAAACAACCCGTTGTTTACATCCCAAGCATCCGAATGTTAATTGAATTCGTCGAGCTTAACGGGTCGCAGCAGAGGCGACAATACCGATTCGGTTGGCTGCGGATCTACACGGGGTTGGATATTTGCCTGAGAAATTTGTTCACCCGCTTGTCGCGCGTAGAAACGAAAAAGATAATCGGATCGTGAATATTCTTCTTACGTTTCTTCGATTTATATAATAAACTAGAGTTGCAACACCTACGGTGAGTGCCCATAACAATAAGTAGAGTAATTATTGGGCAGACTGATAGACAATACGTTTTGATCAAGTTATGTTTTTTTGCTCTGTTGTACCCTTGTACCAAAAATTGGTATTTTTTTTTAACGCGAAGACTAAATTAACATCCGTTTCAATGCTAGGTGAAATTTTCGAACGCAAGTGGCGACAAATCAACCGCGACGCCGAAAAGTGGAGGAGACGCGCAAGACTGTCGGCACGACTTAACTTCGTCCCGGTTTTCTTCCTCGTGTAGGTACAGGACTAAGCCGTGGTCCCGGTTACTATCGGAGGGTGAGATTCGCCCTGGTAACCACCAAAGCTGCGTCTCGCAACTTTTATCACGAACCCAAGAGGCCTGCAAGGCGGCGAGTCGAGTCGAGTCGAGGCGAGGCACGTATTTTTATCTCAGACAGCCCGGTGTAAATTTTGCTGAATATTTTCCCTCCAGCTTCGGGCGAAAAGTTAATGGAAATTTGTTCTCTTATCCGAACCTTTTACCAAAAATTACCTCTCGCCTACACCGTCGAAGGAAAAGAAGAAAAACAAGTAAAACGGCACGCTGTATAACCGATGAAAATTACACTATCCTAGATCGCGTTCTCGGCCGATGTTGTTCGATGTAAGATTTCAACCCCGCGGCAAATGTCCCGAGGCGATCATTTAGCAGAGCCGAGGGATGATTTTCGTTCAGATAAAATTGGAACGAGGGGCAAAGTTCAGGTTGACCCGTTACGCGTGTCGCGTTATACGACTAAATGTCGGTCGACGTTAGTACGAAGGTTCAAAACCTACAGGAATAGTTTCAGTCCTCGACAATTTATCGCAACAAGTTTGTTATCGTTCGGGGTTCGGACCTCTCGGCGTTTCGACACTTCGAATCGACGAATGCGAATTCGTTTTATTCCGACGAGCCTGGAAACCAGGGAAGAAATTTTTTATTTTCGTTCAACTAAAAAGTGATAAAATTAACGATACGGAACATCGAATGAGAAGTCCGCGCTTTGGTATTCGCCGTAAAATTTGGTAAAATCGCGAAACTTTTTTTTTTTTCTCGTCTTCATTCGCACACGCGTGTGTGTGTGTGTGTGTGTCTGCGTGTCGAGCGGGTATTCATCGGGGATCCAACCAAATGCCTCGAGCCTGCGACGCATCTTCGCCCCAAAGTTGCCTTTTGAAAATTCGTTGGATATTCGCTGGGGCACGGCGGAAGAGGAGGAGCTTTTCCCTGATCGTATCTTATCCCGATTTCCCGCATGCAGCGGCTCTTCCTATTAAGAATTGACGGCTCTCTTATCTCGGCGGAATCCGCACGTAGGCCGGGCGAGTGCCAGGAAAGCCTCGCACCCTCGTTTTTGGCTATGAGGGGAGGCGAAAGCGCGGCTTGCGCTTCGAGCGAGGAGGCGAGACACCGGCAATCGTAAATATATTTTCCCGAATAATACCGCGAGGCCCCGGCAAGCGGTAAGTCTATTTTCTCTCCGCCTCCTTGCCCGGGTTTTCACGTTTTTCACATTGCCCCAATATCGCGCCAAGTGGGGCGGAGATGTCGGCCGAAGAATAAGACGACGGGGAAATAGAACCGAGATTAATCTACCTCGCCTTGACCCTCCTCGACACCCTTGACTTCGGAAACGGGTTACCTAAATTTTTGCCTCCGAGTGACGTCATTGTTATACAGTCTTTGACCGTTTCCATAAAATATGTATTGATCGCGGGTGCGAAATGATCATTTGTTGTTGTTTTTTTTTTTTTTAACCGTCACCGAGGATAAAAACTACTCTTTTTGATTGTGGTTACAATTTGATTAATCGGTGATACAGATTGACGTTACCGCCTTAATTTACGAAAAAACTTGGATGAACAGAATCAATGTTGCAATAATCATGAAATGTAACATTAATAAATGTGAATTTCCACTAAACGGTGATTCGTATCACATTTTCTCAAATATTTGAACCGTTAATTTAACTATACCCATTTTACTAAAATTTGCTATTAATTAATGAAGATAATGAAGTTTTTCGGAGTGCTAAAATTCTTCGGAGAATATGTACAGGGTTTTGTTCATCTTTATAGTCTCCCGATCCTCAAATTTACACTTCAATTATGCTGTATGTTCGTGTAAGAGACAATAAATTCGACCTCCGTTTTCCCTAGCCTAATTTCAAACAGGTTGTTTCGTTATAACGAGTATATATCGTGCCATTATAACCGAGTTACGTGATTACAGTTGTTCTACCGTAATTGCGTAAACGTCGAGGAGCAAGGAAGAGGGAGAAGAACAGCGAGAAACAAGCATAACGCGGGCTTATCGACCAAACTTTTATGTCTGGATCTTTCCCTATTTTTAACGCCCGGCTCTATTATTCTAGGTACGATCCTTACAGGCGGGCTGATACGCGGCCGATCGTTAGACGCGAAAAATAATGGCATATTTAATTTGCGACTGCCGTCTATTAAAAAATTCAACATCGAATATCGAGTAGCCTATAATGTATAAATGTTTACTTTCCGGTTCATTGAAGCTCCACGTGCGAGTTACGCTTGCTGGAAAGCGGCAAGGTAATAGAGGAAATGTTTTCCCTTTACGAGAATTATAAGAGGAGAAAATAAGTGCGAGCCAGTCGTTTCGCAGAGTCCCTCGACGAACTTTCAGCTAATATTTGATGGCGGGTACTTTGCCTTTGTGAAAATGGAGCTAAAAGAGAAATAAAATGAGAAAACACTCCGACCTTCCTGCGGGCTACGTGGTTCGGATTTTTTTTTTTTTTTTACTCTTTCTTTTTCTTTCTTACTCTTCCATTTTTCGCTCATCGACGGTCATCTTTGCGGGCTAAAAATAATGCTCGGTATATAACGCTAGCGTAGTATTTCGAAATAGAAATTAATTTTCTACGCACGATCGAGTGAAGCGGTACATTATTGCTTTTGCGTAAGTAATAATTTGGGGTAAAGTAACGCGAATTGGAATAAAGCGGATCGAATATAGGTGCATATTTAACGTTCCCATTTTTCTTTAACCTTACGCCCTGTTCTTATACCTATAGTGAGGAGGATAAAATAGAGCCGAGCTCACTCTCGTTACTTGAATGATTTATTTCTTGTTTCTTTGGCCGCTTGGGAAGCTTGATTAAGACGAAAATACTCCGAAGTTATCCTTATAGTCACAGGACTCTGTACGCCCGAGTAATTTTAGGGGTTATGTAATCTTGGAGTAGGTCAGAGTGTCTTATTTCTTTAAAGCTCGATCGCGAGATGATTATTCAACCGTTGAATCAAATACAACCTGGGAGAATTTGAAAAAAATCTTATCCAGAATCTGACAGCTATTTTTATTTGCAATATCAAAGAATGCGAGAAATATTGCGTTCCGAAAGTAACCTAGACTTTTGCGTTTCTGCCGTTCGAGGAGGATCCGTTTTATACGAACTAGAATCTCGAATGGAGATATAAGTTTCCTCAAAATAAAATGATAACGTAGAGGGTACAACGCCATTACGGAAGACAATAAAGAGGGAAAAGATCTCTCGAGGATTCGGGATTATGCCAAAATTTTCGACCACAAGCGCGTACGAATAAGGTGAAGAGAATCTCCGTGTGTCGTGAATTTCGATTTTTCCTCGTCCCCCGTATTTGTTCCTCCCCTAAAAATTAGCCGTCGAGAAACAACGTTTGATCAACAAGCGAGGAGCTTGCCCTCGTTTCCATAGAATATAGACTCGCCGCACTCTCTCTTTCTCTCTCACCTCCGAGCCCATAAACGACCCTCTCTTTCGACTTAAAATTTTTGCTGACCCGGTGATAAAAAGGAAGATACCTCAGATTCTTCCTCTCAGAGCTTTAGAAGCTCCCCCTCCTCCGCCTTCCTTTCATCCTTCTCCCCCTCTTCTTTACACTCGCGGAAGTCGTGACTTCGACACGATTCGCTGACACGTGCCGGGTACAGGGGATGGTGGATCAGTCGCGATTGATCATGGAAGTCGGGTGGATCCAAATCTCCGTATCTAATTCGTATTCTTCGATTTTTTAATCAGCCACCCCTCGCCTTTCCTTTCGCAGATTACACCGGCGAATAACTTTGATCACTCACACTTTCGTACGATTCCTTCATTCGTTTTGCGACAGAATCGCGGTAGAGTTCAGAGAATTTTCAGGGGATTCATGGGTTCTGAAAAACTCACAATCAGTGAAATTTCAAGGGAATTCGTTAAATCCTCGTAAAACTCGCGGAAAATATTGGAAAAAAATATTTCTCTGCTGTTGTGTCAGAAAAATTCTTTCAACTTTACTAGCAATAATCGACGACAAATCGAATACAGATATATTTCACGTAGTAGAACGAATAGTTATACGACACCATTTTCTATAAGTTGCCTTGATCATTTCCGAGGCATGATACTAAGTATCATCGGTGAAAAAATGGCAGGGTATTTTGAGGAAATGGACTCTGAAAGTGAGGCAAACCTCACGGTATATTTTATTTCGATTTCCGTTGCCACCGTGGAACCGAGATTGTTACGGTAGTATAGCTCCAGTATAAGGTGATTCGCTAAAGTAAACAGACACTACAAGTTACGGTATACGTCGTGGAAATAGGTAAGACGAGAATTGAAGGGCAGAGAAATTTAAAACCATCGGTTCGATATCAGTGGACCAAGGAGAGAGCGGGTGTTTCTACCATTCGAGAGCCCCTTTCTCCTCCCTCTCATCCGCACCCCGGTTCAATTTCTTTCATTTCCTTTTTTTTCCGCCAATCTTTCTCCTCATCTTCTTCAGAGGTATAACGAGAAGGGTGCCGAAACGTATAATATAAACGAGTCTAAACAAACAAACAACCAAACAAGCGAACGGACCCGGGTAAGTTGGGGAGAAGAGAAAGGTAGAAAAAAAAAATGTTAAAAAAATTTTAAAACAAACGAAAGATAAAAATAAAAATAAAAACAAACCGAGCAACGAGAAGGAAAAGTAGCGGGGAAAATACGAAGGAATAAAGAGGGAGCCGGGCTCAAAATTAATTGTGACTGACAAATGGCCGCAAGCCTCTGTATACCTCGGCTATCTTCTCAGTTCTTACCCTCCCTCCTCCCCCAATTCAGCTGCCCGGTAAGCGGCGAGTACGCATTGTTTTTTCTTCTTCGCTGTCTCTGTTGTTCGGTTTTGGTTTTTGCTTCTTACTTTTCTCTTTTCTCTTTTCTCTTCACCTCCGCCTCCCCCTCCTACCTTTCGTTTTTACAACTTTCCTCGGAGCCCGCGGCCGACGAAAGAGGGAGCATTCTTTTTGTCTCGGAGCTCAAAGCTGCGGCGAAATCTGAGGCAGAGAAGCGGCATTGCGAGCCGATCGATGCGCTCGGCCTAGTCGTCTAGGGTTGTAGATATGTATCTTTGCACGTACGTATCTCCCTCCCTCACCCTTTGCGGGCGTGTGACACGTGGTGAACCTACACACACAGTCTTCCGAGTCCCGGGCTGCTGTTATGCGCAGGGGACCAAAACCCTAACTTTGTCTTTGAGGGAAGTTATCGCGGAGCTGCCGCAAAATCTGATGCAGACGCAAACGGCAGAGGCCAATTTCTGCAATTTTTTCAGGACAGTTATTGCACGTGTCGTCTTAATCATCCCCGCAATGGAGGGGTTTCGATTTAGCCGCGGATATGCTGTGTGCAATAATTTTCACGAATACGCGGATACGTACGCAAATGTCTTTCGCCAGTGAAACTGTCGTTGGGACCGAATATTGGACCGGGATTAATCAAAAAGTGGTAAATAAATGACTCGATAGAATTAAGGAGAAAATTTTCAATTTTGAATGAGCCAAAAAAGTCTGATCCGTAAAAGTGAAGCGGAGAAAAGACAAAATGTAAAAAATTCAAAGTACGTAATAGGAGGCCAAAATACATGAAATCATGAAAGGAATAAGAATAAAGCAAGCCAAAATGTAAGATCGTCAGAAATTTACTTTCTACACGTTGAATTTTATGTTAGATAACTCCGTACTTTTGCAATTTTTAAAATCTTGCAACTCTGTGGGTAAAATCCCTTTCTATACGTCAAACAACTTTTTTGGGTCGTGTGATTTTACGGACAGCGATGCTGATATCCAGATCGGAGTCTCTCGAAACGGTTTCTGCGTCTCTTTTCATTACGTATATCTTGTTCATCGTTATTTGAATATTTACAGTAAAACGTAACAGCCCGTTATAACTGACACGAGCTTACGCCATCTGTCGGATGTTCGTGCTCAGACGATTTTATAATTAGGTATTTACAGGCAAGACGCGATAAGGTCCAAGGGTCGAGTGGAATCCTCCTTTGAAATTTCTTTTTTTTTTTATATATCCACTAAACGTATCGCTTTTAGCCACTCATCTCTGCTGACCCGCGCTTCACTTGAACGACTTTTAATATGCGTGTTCGAAGGGTATCCGAGTTGATTTCCGATCCATTATGTGAGTCAGTAACTGCATTTCACCAACCTGCAGTAATAATTATCTTCCACCTTGGTTTTTAGAATCGATTATATAGAATAGTAGCACCCTTTTTCGACTAATCGGCACATTAGAAGCTCGAAAAACACATTGAACAGGTATTATTCTTTTAACCGCATTCGTCGCACCGACTTGAAACTGTTTCGAATTAACAAGTCGGCACATTCCATTCTCGTTACGTTCGATATCGGATTTTAATCGACGCGGCATAAATCAGAGCGAAAAAGTAATTTCTTTAATAGCAGTTGACTAAAAAATCATATTGCAATCCTTGATACGGAACGATTATACTTTTCCGAATCTTACAATTTCGCAATGACAACGGAATTCTTCTTATCGCGTTAAAGACCCAATTTTTCTCTAGAAATTACATAAACGTCTGCGCCGTACGTGCGGAGAGAAGTAATTCGAATTATTTTTACGGCTGCACCGAGACGACGCTTGTAGCGACGGGTTGCATATTAAAGCACATAAAATTTACTCGCGTCTAAATTATTATTGCTGCAAAAAAACTAAACATTTTGTTGAGACGATCGAGGCGAAATGTCGAGCTGTTTCCAAAAGTCGGTAAAAAATTGTGTACAAACCGGCATGTATTTTCTTCCCATGATCCTCTGAATTTTCAAAAACAATTCCGGAAGGATGTTATCCTGCGCAACAAGGTGGGGCGTGCAAATGTCGCCGCGGATGCGGAGGCACAGCGAATGCGCCGTTCATAGGTGACTCTGGGTGTGTGGAGAACGCGGAACGTCGACGGGGAGAGGGGGGCAGTTTTCGTCCTGGGGCGGCGACGCGACGGGTCGATACTCCTCGTCGCTGACGATGAGCACCCTTGCCGCCTCCGCGGGCAGCCGACGTGACGTACGCCGAGCTGCCTACGGCCCTGAACACTGTCCAATACTTGATGTTCAAACAGGCTTCGGGTGGGGGTGGGAGCGTACACCGAGAGAAATTTTTAGTTCCGGTTACCGCTCGGTCCTTGACTATTTTCATTTTTGTGAAAATTAGTTTTATAGCTCTTACCGGAAAGTCTAGTAGCCGTTGCTATTCTTTCTCATTACGATCGCCGTTGCTATATTTTTGCAACGATAAATTGACGTTAAAGCCTTGTTTGACTAAAAAAGTAGAGTAAGCCGAACAAACTGATTTTGCGTTGCAATAACCAAAAAAGGATCGACGATAGCGCAAAATGGTTACGCACACCTCGTTTTTCGCAATTCCAACAATATTCGAACAGTTTGCTTTTAACGATACCTGTTTTACTGAATTCTTTTTGGTCACTGTAACAAATGAAATTTTATCTCAGTGTAGAAAGATTAACCCTTTGAATCATAGTGCTAAGTATTCTTACCACCTGTATTATTATATCCGTTTTTTGTGTGTTTGGAGAACTTTGAAAATATATTTATATGCGGGTTTTTGCTGTTTCTAACAGTGTACCAATAGGTTTTCAATACTCGTGATTCATTATCGCGATATGATGCGTGTTATTATTGTTAGAAACAAATTTATTGAAATAAAAATCGTGAAAATTGAAGGAATGCTTCAGTTCCGAGAAAGTTAC
Organism: Neodiprion virginianus; assembly: GCF_021901495.1. Classification (NCBI taxonomy): domain Eukaryota; kingdom Metazoa; phylum Arthropoda; class Insecta; order Hymenoptera; family Diprionidae; genus Neodiprion; species Neodiprion virginianus. The sequence goes on along the minus strand of NC_060877.1, from coordinate 5,459,824 downwards.
CCCTCTACATATATACATCTTTTGCACAAATCATGAGTTTTTGGGTTCACCGATTCCGAATCTGAAATCGGATTTAAAAAATTAAAGATGGATCCAAAACGGCTGATGCAAATTTCAAATTTTACCGAATCCGGAGAAAAAACCCCCGCACAGAGTTTTTTTGCCGTATTCGATCAGCAGTCAACAAAACAGTTGACAATTAAACCTGGATGCTAGATTCCGACGTGTGTGCGATAAAAAAACGCGACAAGTCAGAATGTAGAGAGATGCAAAGAGAAGTATATCGATACCGCAATTTATAGAATCCTCGGAATCCTAGCCACATACGAGTAGATTCCCTGCATTGATTTCGCCGATTCTGTATTTTGATGTTCCCTGCTTCGACCTTTTTGCGTTACAAAATTCTATGTTACGTAAATAAATTTTTATCTCTTTAATAATTCGCCGCTGTTACCCTCCCGTGTTCTGATCTTTCTGTACTTCAACCTCCACCCACGCTGAGCCTGCCGCTGCCGGCGTGTGTAAACAGAGGGTATTTCTGACCGAAGCGAGGGTGGAATTCACGGTCGTGTGTCGTGCGTGGATTTGCAAGGCGGTCGGCCGCATCGAGGGATTAAAAATCATCCCTGTAATTTTTGGTTGAAAAAGTGGGGGGAGATGGGGAAGAATTTCGCCTTTGCCCAAGTTTTAAAAAAGACTTTTTTTCCTCTCGTTTCCGCAGAGGGGTGGATTCCGTGCGGATCGACTACCGGGTCGTCGGATGGCGCGGCGTTGCGACGCCGCATTGCCTCGGCATTATATCTGTACCGCCGTGAGGCGCGACGCTCTTTATATGCCTCGTAAAATAGTATTGTGGCTGTAATATAAACGTGTAATCCTAGGCACGTGTGAGGTGATGTAGCCTTGCATGTGGCCCGTTAATTCTTATTCACAATCCTGAAAATTTTCTCATTTTAAGGCACGAGGTACATTTTTCACACACCTGGAAAATCTGGAAAACCTGGAATTTTATGGGGATTTTTAATTTGTTCTTGGGAAAAACTGATAATATCGGTTTTCCGTCGTGGAAATTAGAAATGATTTTTTTGAGCTAACAAGTTTACGTTTTCTCTCCCCGAAAACAAATTGGCTTTTTAAAATTCACTTTTTTGTACGTTATATTTTTCTTTGATTCGAATTGAATTTGAACCGAATATAGAGTCAATAAGCTGAATAATTTAGGTTTTAGTAATTTACCAGAACTGGAAAGATGTCGGGAAAAACTAGGTTTCAGCTCCTGGAAAACTTGGAAACGTCGTGGAATTTTTTTCCCAAAAATTTGTGGCTACCCTAAAGGAACTGCACATTTATCTTTTACTTTTTTCGAAACTGACATCCCAATTATATCGGTAAATATTATTCGTGTAAATCATAATTCTCCTTACTTAAAGAGAACTTACATACGATATACAAAATTTTGTACCGATAATACATGTATGTATATATTGTAGAATCACAAAATCGTGTCGTTTATAAAGGTGATTTGAGAAAAAAAAGAAAAGAAAGAAAAAAGGTCGCATTGCACAGCTGAAAAGTTTTTCACATCAGCAGCTCTCCGTGTATCTAAGTTTCAATAAACTGAAAACCAAAAACAAAATCTAACAATCAAAAATCCCTTACTTGATAGAAATCGATTGAAACGTGATATTTTTCTATTCTGATTATCGCCGGTTGAAATTTCGAGCAAGATGTATTATCAAGGAGTAATACATGTATGTACGAAAATTTATTGCGTTCCTAATTTTTGTCTCTTATATATTTTTGTCTTCCTTCCGAGCGGAGTGTGAAAGGCAGCAGAACTAGGTTGTAACACGCAGAAATTGACGACCGTCGGCGGCGAGCGATCGTTAACCGAGGAGTTGCCCGGGCGGCCGGGCGACCGCCAACGTTTACCAAAAGGAAACGAAACGAATGCAAGAGAGAGAGAGAGAGAGAGAGAGTGTAGGAGGCGAGGAAAAAGAGAATTAGAGAAGAGTGGAGGGTCCGGTTATAGACGCGAAGACATAATTTCGTCCCCTTTACTCGGGGATCCCGAGGGGCTCGTAGCTACTGTTCAGGGAATATTTTCAGGTATTTTCACTACGCGAGCCACGCGATGCGATGCGACGGTTAAAAGGACTGCAACGTAACGACACCGGCCGAAAAAGCACGCGGGTGAAAATGGAGCGAAAACGAAAAACCGTAAAAAAGAGAGAAAGGAAAAATAAAAACGCCGAGTGGTGCAGAAGAGCGCCGCACGGCACTTGCACGCCATTCGTTTTCATGTCAGGCTGCGGATTGCTGAGCGAATGCACCATAAATTTCGTCGGTTATTACCGCGCCCATTGAATGCACTAATAAATACCAATTATCTTTACAGCCCTTTTACCCGCAATTTATTCATCCACCGGGAGATATCGCTACGAAGCAAATCACCCCAATTCCTCGACTCACTGCGGTACTGTAATATATTTTTCCAAGACGGAAACAAATTGACGGTAACTTGAACGAAATGCACAAGACGCGCGTCGCTTTTCTTCGCATCGTTGCTGACCGTCGTTTTGTTAACTTTTTTAGGCAATCTGGCGTGGAGCTTTCAAATAATACGAATCGATGGGCGAGTAGTCACAATCGGCATCCGGTTCTCGTTGTGTTAATTGGAACGGACTCTTGCTTCTCTACGTATTCAGAGTTTGATTCGGAGACAAGGTGGAAGGAAATAATTGGGCGGATATTTTTGATTCGCGAACCCCTGGTCGTAACCGTATCATCGTTATTGGCGTAGTTACTAATTAAATGCCTCGTTATCGCTGGGTGTGCACGAAGACTTTCCTCGACGAATTGTCACGACAAAGTAAAAGGTGTCCCAAAATTCTTTGATGGAAAACACAGGTTTGTAATTAAAGATTGTGAATTTTTGTTATTGATTTTTATAAAGTTGTTGAAATTTTCCATGACCATTTTGCATAAATGTGGAACCGAATTTATTATTGATACGACGCTCAATTTGCATCTTAAAATCGTGGGTGGTCCTGGGCTTGTTGGCATAAACCTCGTGCTTAAAAAAATCCCGAAGAAAAAATAATTAATCTCTTCACGGTTGATCAAGGTGTCCTTTATCTCTTGTACAAATGACTCATATTTCAAATTTTGCTTTAATTTTGAGACATTCTTTAGTAATCATCACTCTCGAGCAACATCTGACATCATTATTCAGAATCATATATTTATATTTGGATTTATCGAGTCCTGTTCATCGCGGAATTAATCGCGGTCTTTTTAATGAACCGTATAACGTACGAGATACTCCAGTTATTGTTGACCTTACGACAAACTCGCGTGGCTTCGTGCTTCCGCCGATATGTGACTTTTATCTTTCTCTTTTTATTTCAAATTTTTATCGCCCACGATATTTTAAGCCCTTGTGATTTTTTTTATCGCCGGAAACCGAGCCGCGACTTTGCCGCATAATCTATAATGTATGCTATACCCACGTAACCACCATGCGTTTATCCGTGCAATGATAACGGATCGAAGTGCGTTAAACGTTGACCGAGCTTTTTTTTTTCATGGGTGCGGTCGTCGAGTTTCGAGTTTATCTTAAACAGTGCGGTTCGATTCGGAAGCAAAGTATCCACATTTTTACCCTCTTCTTTCGAACCTTTTTACCTTCTTCGTTCGACCGCGCAAAGCCTAAAAATTACGGGTTGAAAGTTACCGAGGTTTAGGATTTCAGGTATTCATGAAACTGCCGAATGTTCCACGCGGCTTATAAAAATGCAATCGGCCGCCATGGCCGCGGCTGAAACCCACGTGCAACCAACGGTACCCGTGTGCAGGACAAGGCCCAAAGGTAAGGAAAAATTCAACGCTCCGATCCTCGCAGGCTCGAAATGTACACGCGCTACGAATCCAACGGGCACGCGTGTAAAGGCGAGCTTCGTTAAATATGTCGGAGGCACTCGACGAGCGTTGCGATTCAGGTCTTCGAAACTGCCCGCGTGCGAGTAAAAAATGCCCGCACCTGCACCCGCGGAAAAATCATTCGGACGATTTCACGTCTGTATGAAGAATTCATGAAACGAATGAATTCGTTCCTCCCTTCCCGAAATATCCGAACCTTGAAAGTAGGCGGCGGAAATCCGCTTCCTCGACTCACCGTGCGTCATGAATTTTTTCAGAGCTTGAAAAGCCGCGCGGGGTAACCGATGAAAAATGGAAAAGCGAAGAAGAGGAACAAAAGAGAAACGAACCGGGACTACAACGTTTCGCTAAATCGAAAGCATGGTAGAAATGTTTAATTTCAAGGACATAACGGAAGCTCGCCCTCGCCGCGACTTTTCCGCCGACAACGGGTCGCTTGATTAAAACCAGTAGAAGATGGAACAAAGGCGCGGGGCGAGCGGATACCCAAGACTTTTTTCCCCCGGCTCGTTCCTTTCTCATCCCCGATTCCGCCCTCGGAGCATCGCTGTACTCGGTAGTTTCCCCGCCAAGTTTTACAGCCCGTGAGTAAAACTTGAATGCATTGTTATTCACCGCGAATGGATATTTTTGGAATCTAGGCCGTCAAACTTTCCCTCCTGCGCCGACTGGCTGATGCATCCCCCGAACTGCATTCCAGCCAGGATTGCCAACCGCAGGTACGATGTACCCGAGAGTGAAAAAAACAGCCAAGAGGAAACGGAGTGCCGGGAACATTGCTCGCTCTTCTCGTTCCGAGTTTCCACTCCTGTGTTCGAGGTTGGAACCAGGGACTGATCCTCGAACACTTTTGTTATGCAAATACGTTTCACTCGAGATCTGCATTTCGCTCGTCGCGTGCACTGTAAAAATTTGCGAAGACCCCTCGGATATCCTTGCGGTAGTTCGAGGTGGACGCCTGCGGATTGAAACAGGGACAAACTTTCTTAGAATTAATCTCTGCCGAGGATCTATGATCCGCGAGCGATCGAGCGAAGAAAGCACGCGTCTCATTTGAACGCCAATTAAGGCGACGTGGAATAATTATGAGAATGGGGTAATTTAGTTGTTAATAACTTGCGCTCCGCGAGCTGGGCGAGAATCTTGTGCAAACGGTTCCCACGAGTCTGCCACAGATTGCAGCAAAGCTTGCAAGCTGTACCAGAAGACTATACACCAAGGAGCGAACCACCTTCCATGGTTATACAACGACGTCACGCATTTCTAATGAGCTGAAAATTGATAAGGCTGAAGTTTGTAACGCTATTGCAGTGATGCGTATTTGGAAAAAATCGTTGTTTTGCAACTTCAGGATTGTTGAAATTTAGTAAACCGTTGATACAGCGTCAGAAAAATCAGATTTTGTAAATTCAATTTCTTCAGGTATTCGAAAGGTGCAAATTTTCGTTTCAACGCTTCGATACATCAACGTTACTAACTTCAATCTCGTAAAAAGTGTAAGATTGATCGACAACGATTCATAGTTTGAGCTTCCTCGCAATTTTCCGAATTCAGGTCGTAGGATTTAATGAAATCTTGCGTCCAATAGCAGCGGAGAAAAACAAGCGTACGCCGGTATTCGCAACCTACTGCAAAGTTGAACTCGCGACGTCGAGCATCTCAACCATCGTATCGAACAAGTTCGTTCGTTCTCACGGAACTCACGCCGTTCCACTGACCAAAGTCCGAAACTGAATTGGTATGATTAGAGCCTTGGTAGAGATAATTGCCAAAGCCTCGGTATTCTTGCCGAAGAGAAGTACGGCGAGAGGAAAAAAAAGGTAGATCAAAGTTAACCGGGCTAAGAAGAGGACGTGGGGAAATGGGCTGGGAGAGGGGGGAGGATTCGCGCAAGCCGCCGATCCCGGCTCAAGGGTAAGAAAACTCAATCGTCCGACTTTCCTTCAGGTTCCCGCTCTCCGCAAACTTCTAAATTGAGTTTCGAAAGCTGCGTCTCCATTTGCGAGCCGAGCTTTGACGAAGCCTTTCTTTTCTTCTTCTACTTCTTCTTCCTCTTATACAGACAAATGATATTTACCTCCATCGACTATCCCGTGGACTCTGATATATAATAAAGAACAGATTTTGCCGCGAATATTTCGCCATGAATCTGTGGATGACGTTAGAGCTTCATTCCGAAAATGATACTTGTGTTTTACAATGGTGTCAAGAGTGATAATGGGAATTATATCGCGATGTGAAAAACAAAGACGAGGACGGAGCAGCGGGAGTGAATGGAATCGTCCGAAACGTGTGTTTTACTCGTTCCGAGAGGCGAGGATGAGGATGTGGAGATGGAGGGTCAAAGGGTCTGCGATACCGCTTCGCTATCCATTGGAACACCGACGTCAAACGCTTGAAAGATACGTCGGATAGCTAGACTTGAATACATTCGAAGCTTATCCAAAGCGTATTATAGTTAACGAGATATAGATTCGTCTCGGCACGCAATAATAGATCAGTTAACCCCAGTGCAGGCCATTGTGCCCGGTAAGGATCTCTCAATTGTTAAATGTACAGCCCGGCGCTGCCGGTCGCCGAGAAAATATCATCCTTCGACGGGATCGATACGTAATTATAATCGTATAAGACGTCAGTGTTCTTGTGTAATTAAATCCTGATTGAACACTATTCAATGCTCTCTTAATGCTCGTGAATACAGCCGCACAGTGTATTAATACACCGGCTTGGTCTACATTGATTTCTGTCCAATGATCCGGTCAAAGAATCCATACCAAATTGCATTTCAATAGCTTTGTTAGCTACGCCCGCGTACCCGCGTCTCCTCAATTCTCCGCTCCAGAGACCGTAAATTGGTTTAACTCGCAGTGGGATCAATGCCGTGTTGTACAGCTCACGTGTTCATTTTTATTTATCGGTTACGTGCAGCACACTTGCATCCCTATCTCACTTACACGTCGTACACAGTTCGCATCCATCCGTGGCAGATTTTATTATCAAGAGCCTGCACCGATTTCGGGACCATGTCGCATCTTCCCTCTCTATTCGTTGGACAGTTTCCGAATCTCTGCATCTCTCGGTCTGTGCCTTGTATTTGTACAGCATTATACGAAATTAGGATCCTAGATGATTTTTTTTTCTTTTTTTTTTGCTCTCGCAACGCCAGTGAAATTGATCGGTTGACCAATCACCGATTGACGAGGCGAAAGAAAAACGAAATCAGCGGATGAGAGGGGCGGGCAAAAATTGTTCTCCCCTCCGGATGATGATCCAACTAGACTGCGGGGAATCATTCGTCCGTTCGAAATCGACGTGTGGACGCTTTTGACGTCGACCTTCTGGGATTGATCGACGAAGAGAGACAGACGAGTCAAGGGAACGAAACGAATCGAAACTAGAAAAGGAACGCGTGTTGTGAAACGTTGCGCAATGAGCCAACTAACTACATATAATATACGTACGTACGTACGTATCGTTTATGAATGCATCAGATGTCCCCGGTATCTTTGATCTTGAAGCGAAATGAAACAGACGCTTTGTACCAGCACACGTCGTCGAGATTGAAGAATTAGCAAATTCAATCGGATAAGAGTCTCACTTGAAATGGCGGGGGGGCAGGTAAGTCGAAGTCGGAGAGTAAGCCTTATGAAATATCATTTGAGAACGAAGATAGTCGGTTTAGAAAGTTCTTCTTGCCAAGAGGGGATGGGGAACCACGCTCAATTCCATTCGGGGACGACAATGGACGCGATAATATATACACATATATATATATATATATATATATATATATACCCTAACCCTGCTTTTAGTCCTCTTATTTTTTTTCATTTTGTCATACCGTGAAATTATGAGCGATAAAACGAGACGGTCATTCATAGAGCTCAGCGATACGTTCGCGGGGCCACACAAAGCATAAATGACGGGAGTGTTGTTTTTTCATGCCCACCTGTCGCCGGTAGATCGATAACGAGTAAAACCTGCGCCGAGCAAATTAACGATGTGTCATTAGCTAATTCTGGAGAAAAAGGGGTAACGGGAATCGAATTCTAACCTTGTAAGGAATCGACGCGGAGCTTTTTTTCTTTTTTTACGCATCGTCGGAACGCTTGGGTGATTTCGTCACGCCGAGTACGGTGTGGTCGCGATTGATACACGCCTCTAGACTTTCGTGGGTTTCGCAATTTAACCTCGTCGGTATTCGTGTGTAACGCACCTTGAGAGACAATGACCCGCGAGTTTGGAGAAACGCCGGTATCACTGAAGGGAATCTAAATTAAAAGATGTCATGCTGCAAAGAGACCAGCCGGCGCTTAGAACAACAGGCTTGTTATTAATTGACGTCGTTTGCCCTAGCGTGGGAATTATTTATTTGATTTTTTTTCTTCCAACATACCAGAATTAAACAATCGCGTCAACTTCGTTAAATCCGTCTCCCGGATCAAAGGCGAGGGACGCACCTGTCATTTTTAATCGCCGTCGATGATTTCGTCGAGCGGATTCTCTCTTTCGATGAAATCGTGCCGACGGGTGCGCGTGTGCGTGTTGAAATGCAGAAAATAAAAATAACATTGATACGCAATAACAATGAACAGCGGACCCGTGAAGTATATTCGTACAAGTGTAACATTACCTAAATATTCTTTCTTCTTTGCCAATATTTTATCCACGACCGCAGATTCCACAGCGTCTTGGCTCGGAGCCACGATATACCAGAGCGACCGAGAGGATAGTCCGAAATAAACAAACTTGCGTCTACTTTTTAGAAACAGCACGAACAGGCGCAATAATAATACCGGTCAGTTCCGCGCGGGTACGTAACTGATAAAATAAAAAATAAATTATTTTTCCCCGAGATTTCGACGTCCGAGCTTTGTGGCTGGCCGTTTGTTGCATCTGGAAGGCAAACGATCGGTCGCGGTGAGACGAAGAATTAAAACTTCTCGATTCCCATCCCGTGCGTGCAGGTATCCCGCTTTATCAAACGGTAGCCATACGCGCGGTACGTTACGAAATTGTAATTGATTAATGGGGGTCCCCCAACGTCGTACTTTCCTCTTATTATGTCACAATGGGACGCGTGCGACATTGTGCAGCCGAGATTCGATCTCCGAGCTTAGTGGCACATTTGTCTTTTCCATTCCCGGACCGTGTGCGCCACACTGTCAGGATTCTTAAAAATGATACAGAGTCTTGTGCCTGTGTCGGCGTTGCGCTCGCTGTAGGTGCCGCGATCAAATCATCATCATCATCATCATCGTCGTCGTCGTCGTCGTCGTTTCAACTTTCGAATCTGAATGCTCGAATGGTTTCTGCTTTTTTATTGTTGCGTTTGTTCGTTCGTTTTTTTCTTTCATTTTATTTTTCTTTTTCTCTCTTTTTTTTTTTTATCTTCACTCCGTTTTTTCCCCTCTTACTCAAGAGGTTGACGGGGCACGCTTGTATCGAGTCAAAACAAATCACTATCGCTCAAGCCGAAGTTGAATCTTAATTTTTCAGATCGGATCATAAGTCAGTCTCGAAATCTGAGTGGCCGTTTCTTTGGGCGGGAGCAAAAAATGAATAGAAAAATAATGAAAAAAGTATGAAGTAAAAAAGAAAGAAAAGAAAACGAATGTAGAAGAATTTAGATTTACTCAGATGAAATAATGGAAATGAGAGCTAAATACGGCCGTAAACCTTGCCGTTCCGAATCAAAGACATGGTCAGCATTGTTTGATCTCGTTTCGCGCTAATATCTCGACGTTTATACGACGGCGATCCATCCCCGCTTATCTTTACCTCAATTTATTTTTATCTCCCACTCGGACCTGCCCCTTATTCAATCTAAACAATTCCATACTTGAGTCCCCTCCCAGTAGAAGTCCCTGATCGTATTTGATAGGATGTGCCTCTAACAGGCAATTACCCGTAATTCTCTCGGATGGGATTTTGACCCGCCCGCGAACGTCTTTCTTCCACCATCCTTACGGTACCTCTAATCGCGAGCCCAAGATCGCTCTTTCCATGCGAACAACGGGCTATATTATACGCGTAAAAATTATCTTGGCATACCTCGTAAAATAAGGTAAAAGTAAGCAAGTAGGAAAAGATGAGATTTGAATATAGAAATGCATTGCACGAATATTTGGCCATCAGGTTTCCGGGATCGAGGTTCCTCTTCGTACCCCGCTCGGAAAGCGACGTCGTTGATAAGACACCGTCGCATCTCCGGCTCCGTCGGCATCGTCCATCCTCGTCTCTGGTCCGACCAACAAAACAATGACCCACGACTGGGTAGGCAGGCACTGAAATAGCAATACGGGTATCCTCTCCTCGGCCTTTGTGGACACGTCGCCGTTGTCGCGATCGTTAGATCTCGTATTGCCGCAGAGCCGCGTGCATTAAAGCTCCGCGCTCTTCCAAAATAGAACTACCAGTAATCACCTTGCGCCGAGGTACGAGGCTCAGCTTATCATTATTCTCGATGAATTCCGCGCTGCGGTTTTCAAAGGAAAGTAGTTAAGCGCCTCCGACGCCGCTCCCTCTCACTCTTTCGGCACGCTCAGTTTCCCGTCAGCTCTATTATCCGCCTTTTGTGCAAACCGCGGCACGTGTCAACTAAATCAAGCTTATTCGCGGGATTCCTCCTCGCGACGGGTAAAAGGAAAATTAAACGATGATACGAATTGCCGGAATGATGGTAGAAACAGGTGTCACCGACATACGATAGACTGCACTTGCAGATACTTGCAGCCGACAAAAGTGACGTAATTACCGTCACTGAAAAACACGAACAAGAAACGTGGCCCAATCGAAACTGCGTAAAGCCCCAAACGCGAGGCATTAACATTGATTAGCGATATTTAGGACGCCCATTCTCTCTTTCCTCTCAGTGAAACTGTCAAACGAAACGGAGGCGAGACGTACTATCTTGGATAATCCTGAAGGGGAAATGTCTCGATTGATCAGGGGCCATTCATTCCCAACCGGATGACTGGTCGTGCAGGCGATCGGATCGACGTGGCATACCTTCGGCATTGTGCTAAACGTTTATTGACGTACTTGTCCTCGACGATAAAAATCGGCTGTAGAGATAGCGGTACGTCGACTGTATTCAGCGCGTCTCGGCTCCGACCGCACAAGCTGAAAAGCTTGAGAGTACGGACAATAATCGGAAAGCCCGTTATAAATTAGCTGGATTCCGAACGTTCCGACTTCACCCCATAAACCGGCGAGTACCTGCGATCTTTTATTGCCGCAGGTAATCATCCTCGGACGGTCAGAGTCAAGGTCTCTTGTCCTTGCGGTGTTTACTTTACCAAATGTCCCCCAGTCGCTGAGGATCGGTAGTATTCGTCGTCAGTCCTCGAGTATATTTCGACTCGTTAAGGTGCCGTGCTTGTGACTCATTCACGCGTGGTCAACAACGTCGCGACGTGTTTCCGTGGAACAGACATGGCGAAACTAGTTATCCTTGTTACCGAAGTTGTCCCGCGACGTTTGTTCGAGTTTGTATCGCCTTACACGTCCAACTTACCCAGACGTGTCGTTCACCTTCTTGGCAGTTACGACGCAACGCGACGCGCTCTTCCTACCGAAATAATATGCAGGATTCAACTATCGCCGCTGCTGAATCGAAAACCGATAAAACGACGTCATTGCTCGTGTGCTTTTACCGATGAATACGGCATGGAACTGATATATGATTGAGTACAGAGAATGATTATTTCGTTTCTCCGTATACCGCTAACTGTACACACGGAAGTCGTCAATTCGTCATTAATTGTCTTAATCGAATCGCTGTCGAATTCGTATGAAGAAATAAATTAATGAGAGTAAAATAACTTGAGGAAACGTTCTTTTTTTTTTTAAACAAAATGAGGTAACAATCGGCGTAAACTGGAAAGGAATAATCGAGATCGATTGAAAGAATTATCATCTCGTCTGTTTACCGCGCTGCCCGACGTATTGACTTTGCTCTAGACTTTGAGCGTGTTTACGAAATTTTCCCTTGCCCGTAAACCCCGTGTTATTGAATGAAGCTCGTCAGTAGTGAGCGAGTATCCGTCGGGAATAGGTAGGCAAGGTATACCCTCCTGTAATACGTGAGTAAATTGTCTAGCCTTCGGCGAAATTATAACGGGATCGGGTCAAAAGGGTGTAAGGTTCGCTCGTTGTCGCCTCTGACTCGACAACCGAGTCTCCGATGTACCGAGTGTGATTCGAGCAAGATGACAAGACGTGTAAGGTTCTCCTTCCGCGTCGTGGGTGGCTTAAATCAGCCTTTCGATTCCCATGGTGAAGTGATCGAACGTATCTTCAGCAGTGTGACATGTGACGTCGTGTTTCCTGAGATTTCGATGTGAAAACGCAAAAAGTATCGGCTTGCCTTGCAGTTTCATCCAGGCGTACGAGGTACGTTACAATATTTGTGTATAAATAAATACGTGAAAATCTTGAAAAGATGGTAATTTTTTGTCGCATGAAATGTTCGTAAATAACCCCGAGCGGGTGGAAAAATAAACTTCAATCGATCGCGTCAACCGATGAACAAGATTCCGTGCCGAAGATGACCCAGCGGATATCTTGATCGCAGATTGAAGGTGGCGTGCGTAAATTTAGGCCGGTTATGATCCGGCGGAACGGTTGACATTTCTACCGCAAAAATATCCCATCCACCATCTGTTTATTCTCGGTGTGTTCCGTGCGTGTAGGCAGAACTATCAGCGTGTAATATTAGAAACTATCGCGGTTGGTTCTCTGTTGGACGTGTCGGATTCGCGGGGTTTGGAAAAAGAAAGGAGTAAACGAGGAAAGGAGGCGGAGAATCAGCGTCGACTCGAAGAGGCAAAAAACCTGAATCGAAGTATCGATAATTCTTATGGTACGCATTTGTACGATAGGTTCGTCGGGCAATCGGACTCGTAGAGAAACTAACGAATGATTGCGTAGCTCGTCTCGTTAAATTAAAAGGCTTTGATCGATTGGTTTTCTCTACCGAGTCATTCGTAACAACGTCAAACACGACAATCCGCTTCGTTTCATTTCACTTCATTCCATTCCGTCGCGGTCGACCCGAATCGGAGTTCCCGTTCCCTAGGTCGCGTAGTAGTGACCCCCCCTCGACTATTTTCCCGCTAGAAATCCACTATTTTTAGACATGCCGAAGAATAAATAGCCGAACATCGCTTCGAGCCGCTGTGTATCAGCCACCTTCCCCGCATACGTGTATATTTACAAATTATCCGCCCGCGTTCCTCGATGCATAAACGAAAAGAAAAACTCCGAGCCTATTATCGTACGTTGTGTACTCTGTGACGATCGTACACCGGGTGATCTGCAAGTGCATGTTTTTCACCACCGTGCGCAATTAATACGCACCGTAAGATATGCGGCACGAGGCTTTTAATATTCGAAATTCGAGGCTCGCAAAAACACGGCGATGATAGAAAAACCAAAAAAAAAAATTAAAAAAAAAAAAAAAAAATCGTCCAACTACCAACCGATTGCCGCTGCAGCGGTGAAAATTACTCAGCAGTTTTTACAGCCAAAATTGTTGCAATTTACTCGCCCGTTTCTTTTTCTTTCCTTTATCTTTTTTAGACTTCTCTATTTGCCGTGGGCTGAATTAACGCCTATCACGTTTACCGCATGGCGCTAATTTAGTCAAGCCCATTCATCAGCATTGCGATCTAGAAGTAGGTAGGTATCTACGTTCGCGAACCTTTGCCGGGCCTCGTTGCGATGTCATCGATCTTTTAAATTGCCTCACGACGTGCCGAATTTAATTTTAACGACGTCTTGATTTCGTATCGACACTGATTGAAATTAAGCGCAGTTACTTACCGTATCAAATACGTGCGTGTGTGTGTGTCTATGCGAAAGGAAACAGTTGCACAATTGAACGTGCAATTATTGCGCTTCGTTTTTTCTGCACATAAATAAGACTTCGTACACATGTTATATATAATCGCTAGTATTGCTTGTATAATTGCGATTGTATTTTTCATTATATACCGTACGCAATACCGTTTCTCGTTTCTCAACTGCAAAACCTTGTGATATTTCTATGAAACCTGGTAGGTGATCAATTGTTGTTTACCGAATGAACTATCGAAATTCATTCAAAGTCATATACATGTCTCGTTCATATACGTTTCAATGAAATTCAATTCCGAAGGCTCACCCGAGCTCGATATTATGAAGACCTTGTACGTATGTAATACCATAGATGTATGTATATATATGTATAATACCTATAACTCGCGGTGCTTTATACACCTTGTATGCGTGGTTACCCGGTTGACAAATCTCGATAAGCAAAGTGATATGAATCAAGTCAAACCGAGCAGACTAACAGGAAATTACCGATTCCGATAAAATCACGGACGCGTATATTCTTACTGATTGTTTCTCCGTGCAGCATTGTTCGAAAATGCGTAGGGTACCTACATCGATCCGAAGCCGACTTCCCATTCCATTTCTACTCCATTCGCCCGAGTTTCTACGTGACGGTACAACAGATAAGGAAACCACATTGGTCTATCGGAATTATTATACACTAGGCTGCTTCTTCGCATGGAAAAGAAAAACAAAATCAGGATACGCGTGGTATTTTTTATCGTAGTAGCGATAATAATTCGCTTCAAGATTGTTGTCTGTGTTTCTTTTACGCTTTTCTGCATAGGACTGAATTGAAGGAGAAAACAATAAGTTTCTTACTTTCGATAAACCGCGCGAGATTTCCAACACCCCGGAGATTTCTACCCGGATTAGCTGTGAAAAACCATCCGTTGCGTACACTCACTATAATAATATATGTTTTTATTATACGGTGTACAAATCCGCCTATAATTCAATGTAAACTGTTACAATAAAAAGAAAACTGACATCGCCGCGGCTGGACGACGGCCAGAAAATTTTGCCAGAACGATCGGTCGCTGGCTCGCTTATAATCGCGATCCTTATTCCCCGTTATACTCGTTATCGCAACCTTGTAATACCTACCACAGGATTTATACGAACCCGTTTTTAAGAAAAAAAAATATCGCCCGGCGCTCATTCCTTTGCATTGGAAAAACGTTTTACAGTTTTATATTCAAACATAGCTGTAAGGTCTGTTAGGGGATCAGTTTCAACGCGTGTTTCCTTCCCAGCTGACGTTGCTTCACATTTGAAAAACAACGAAAAACCTGATGTAAATGTAATATGTAGAGATATACGCGCAGCATGTTGTATAACGTTGAGTATATTGCGTGCTGTGGAAAAAGGAAAGAAAGAAAACTAAAAAAAAAAAAAAAAAATTATAGAATAAAAAAAACCTCTTTTATCGAACAAACGATAGGACAATCATTGACACCTGTCGCACCCAGTTTTAATGCAGAGTGTATACACCGCGTTTCGTATATTTTATTTTCCTCTTTTTTTTTTCCATTTGTCACGAGAGCTAGTTTTACATAAGTCTCAGGCTCTGAATAATGTTGAGAATAAAAAAAAGAACGGTAGAAAAAATTCCGGCGCCACTCTTACGTGCGATTGTACCATTAGTTTTTTTTTCTCCGTTGATTTTTTTTTTTCACATTATCCACTCATCGTCGCAGGTTAAACGTGTAATTGAGCATGATACGGCACCCGCAGGGTTGCAGACCCCGAGTAATTGTTTCTGTCGATATCATTTTTTTTTTCGCGTTTCTTTATTTTACGCCGCTGTTGAACAACAGTAATTGTTACACAGCTACTCATTTAATTCGCTTAACGAAATTGACCTTCCGATCTAACCTCGCGATATGCAGATCATGCGAGTGATGTTGCTCAATTTGCTGAGAGAGCAAATCTATTTTCAACTGCAATTGTTCCGCGCGTATTACATTACCTATATACACTCGATTCCGTTACAACCAAACGTGTAATACAATGCTCGTATGAGTAATGTATATCGCGTACGTAGCAACGTCCGACGGAATGACAAATGGCATTGCCTGAAGAACGATCATCGCTTTCCGTCTGTCGCTGCGCGCAACGTTAACGGCTGTGTTTCGAATCGGTTTATACTGCGCGTATAATGCTTCGCGACTTGAGCGGAGAAGAAGAAAATATTCAATTAATGCGCATGTTTCGCGGCTGCATCCGCTTCTACACGGCAAGAAGATTTATCTGTCGGTGGAAATCCGCAGCGACGTCGATCGCATCCTGCATTTTTACGCTTGTCGAATTACGGAGTGCCTCCTGATTCGCCGGTCAGGTGCATAATCGTAAAATTGACGCGAAACCTCCGCTACCGAGCAGCGAGGGAGAAAATGGGGAGGAAAAATCCTCTCTGCCGATGACTTAGTGGTTCAGATTGGCCGGAAAATTCACGTCCCTTCGTAAAATAACAAAGCAGCGGTTCGTCCGGAAACTTAACCGAGGTGCGGATGATGCTGCGTTTAATTTTTCATCAACTTTAATGAGAAACTCCTGCAAGAGGAAGAGGGAAAGTGAGGGGGGGGGGGGAGGTGGGGTGGTGGTATAATTAAAATCGCAATCAGGAATCAACTCCGCGTTGAACCTTGCAGCGCGGAAAACTTAAAACTGTGCAAGAAACAAAAATAGGCTACCGAAATTGTCGCCGGTTGAAAAGGCTGCGGATAAAAAGAGGCTGTGCTGGGCATAACCAGCAAGGACAATCACTCGGTTGTTCCAGGATGGCTCCCCGAGTATCGTGAGATTCGACAGCTGTCGACCGGGTTTGCCAGTCATCCCTGTTTCCTTTTCCCTATTCTTTTTCTTCATCTTCTTCTTCTTGTTCTTCGTTTTCTTCTGCGCAAGCATCCAAGCAAGCATCGAATTTTTGGCCGCGTTGCTCGCGCTATTGACCCAGCGAGAAAAGTGCCTGGATCCTGCACCAAATGTAGATATAGATGTCTGTTTCTGTGTCCTACGAGGTGTCACATACACACACACACACACACACGCTCCCTCCCTTTCAGTTACGAGGGTACCTTGACTTTTCCCCTTCACCCTCATTCCTCCGTCGGTCTTCTTCCGGTACCAACCCGGGTCGGGAAATTCATCAGATCCCCGGATATCCGATCCCCGAATCATACACCTCGCGACGCGTCCCGGAGGGTCCTAAACTCGAGACCCGAACGATCGAATACTTTCCTTATTACACAGGGATCATCCTCCTGATCAAGTTTTCCTCGTTCGGTTAATTTGTCCGGATGTTGGGGAAAATTAGGGACGGGCGCGAACGTGTGTGAGAAATATTTGACATCGAAACGAAAATCGAAAGCTTCTTCATTTTTTCCTTAAATTTTTGTAAAAAAAAAAAAAACAGTACTTTTATCGCGAGGTTATTTGACGTCTTGGAACGAGTGTCGTATAAGCTATGTTACGTAACCGAGCCTGGTGTAAGAGGGAAATAACGGCGGTTATTTGAGGCTTTTTGCAGCACCGCCTCCGTCATAACTGCCGTCATAGCTGCGAGAGTATAACTTTTTCTTCTCTACGATATAAATGTCATCCTGCGACCGTACGGTGGAAAACGGTTGACATGTCGGGGGTGGAGAGGGAAAGGAAAGGGACGGGAAATTCATCTCGAAAATATATTTGATCGTAAAATTCTCCTTCTTAGCCGAATATGTTCCGCAGGGAACTTTCCGCAGTCCTCTATTATAGAAGCGAACCAACTGCTCGCCCCGACGCATAGAGGAGTTATATTTCTACTTCTGGTCGGCTACACGTACGATTACATGTATATATTATGGATTCATCGAATGATATATTAAGCGACACGTGCGTGGCATTGAGGAAATTTCGACGGTTCGATTATTATTAGGTATCTGAACACGGGGGTGCTGGTTTATAAGGCACTGTTCTTGAATTAGCGTTGGAAGTGTGCCGATTCTTTACGGCCCTGTTCGAAATTTCGGATATTTTTATAACCTACGAAACTGCGGATGTAGAATACCTTTCCGAAAACAATTCTACCCTATTGTGTCGAAAGGTATAATCTGAGAAGTGAAATGAAATAACGGTGAAGGCCATATAAATCTCTCCTTAGGTTCGTTTGATGTATTCTTACCGATATCACCCACTCTAGTTTCCCACCCTTCTCTTTCTCCCACTCTCTCACTACAGTTCCTCTGTTATTTCAACAGAATGGTAGGTACGTATTTATCTCCCTCGAAAGTCTGACTTGCCGGAATTGCCGAGAACGTTTCAAAGTAAATATCAAGAACTTATTAATGGGCGCAAAACGCTTATCCTCATACGTCAAGTTGTACGTGTTACGACGTGTTTCTTTCGTGATATGGTACTCGTCATTTGCACGAAATTGGATGAGAAAATTTGATTGATAGTGGCAGATTGATGCCTTGGATAACTTATTTCAGACAATTAATATTGTCAATTGCGAATAGGTATATACGAAATCGTATTCAGGCATAGAGAACGAAAAGCTTGCGTACTATATGATTTCCTCTCAAAGATTCGCTGAAAAAGTAATAAAAAAAGAAACAAATAAAAAATGTTGATCGCGTACATTCGTATATTAATACAAAGAGGTATCGATTCCGTCTAACTCTGTTTGCCGTGCCAACAATTTTCAGTCCCACAATCACATTCCCGAATATCGTCCCTTCTCTTTCTCTCTGCTTTTGCCGGGCTTTAAAGGCAAAGGGCAAACATTGATCGAGACGACAAGTTCGCGCGGAAAAATCTCTCGGGATGTTGTAATGCCGGAGCGTGTGACACGTGCGGGGGAAAGTCGGTGAAGGGCAGGAGGGGCGAAAGCGAGGATCCGGACGGTTCCAGTTCCCGTGGGAACAGAGTCGAGTAGCGGCCTCCGCAGGATGGCGGATCGCCGAGGCAATGACAGCACATGTAATGTGTATGTATAAGCCGGGGGCGATCCTCGAAACCCGGGAAGACACTAGTATGCATAATTCTCGATACATGCAAAGGGAAAAAAAATGCCGTGGCTCATTTTTTTCTTAGTACATGAAAAATTTTGCAGTGTAGTATATAAATACATCATATATATATATGTATATATATTGAGTTGGTTAAAAAAAAATCGGCTGTTTTTATTTTTTTCGATGTCACGTGTTTAATAGTCGTAGAAAGAGGAAATAAGACGCCTTTTATGATTTGAGCCGGTAATATTAATATTTAGTGATTCTCGAAAGCAGTTTTCCATTTTCTATTTAATCAACATGAGAAAATTCACTTTTTTCGAGATTAACAGCGAAAATATACATTTCAACTAATCAGTATAGGCAAAATAATGTACTAGTTACATTTTTCGTACTCTAAGTAAGCATTGAAAAATGATCTACCTAAATATACGTCTTTTCGTCAATTATCTTAATGAACGTGAGAATCAATTCCATTTTAAAAGCATCTTTATTTAATAAAACAATAAATTTGCTCCAGTTGAAAATTAATTGAATGACATGATTTAACGGCGATTGAAATGTTTTGCAAAAAAATGACCACAATATTTTGTGATAAGTCTAGTATTTTCGCTGTTGATCTCGAAAAAGGGATTTTTTACACGATTTGAACAAAAAATTGTTAAAGACCTTTTTTTTGTAGAGCATTAAATTTCCTACAAAAATATTTAACGAACATTTACGTATGTACATTGCATCGTTACTGAGCTACAAAATTCAGAAATAACTAAAATTATTTCCTCATGTTATTTGAATGGAAAATGGAAAATTGCCATTGAAAAAAAAACAAAAAACAGTAGCCTTTTTTTTTGGACCAGCATAATATATATTACATATATATAAATTTTACGATTTTCTTGCTAATTTCACCCGCAAATAGATTTACGAGTTTTTCGATTTGGTTTCTTCACTGGATCGTCGCGTGCCTTCTAGGCTCGCTGACTTGCAGAGAGAACTCGTCGACTTTACACGTTGAATATCGTTTTCGCGCGTATTTAACTACCGCATAAAAGAGAAGCTTTTCGGCATCGTAAATTTCAATGATCTCTCGGTTGTTTTGGCTTTTCAAAATCGCACTGCATCGGCTCGTTAAAAATCAGAGGCGTTGAGTTCGGGTCCCTATCTATGATCGTATAAACATTTCACAATGCATGCAATTAACTAGCTGCTCTTAGAGTCGCACAGTGTTCGCCGTTCATTCGTTTATCTGTGGAATACACCGATCTGACGGACGATCGGAAAACGATTGCGGTTTCTCTCCGTCTCATTCTCTCTCATTCTCTATCTACGTATCTCACACGTCACTACTTTACTGTGTTTATTTTATTCTTTCCCCTCTTCTTACTCGTTCATATATAATTTTTTTTTTTTTGGTAAAATCGTGACGCAAAATCCAATCGTCGTTCACTGCATGCACTAGTGCGTAATTGTACGCACGTTTGAGGGAAATTTTCAGTTGTAATTAGCGTGTAGAGTCCTTAACTATTTTCGTTTTATTTATTACAAAGAAAAAGTGCATTTTCGGGCACAAAATGACGATGAGTTTCGTCGCTTTAACTAGAACAACATCTTATAATACGCGTTACCGTTCCTTTTCATTACGACCACTCGTGGTATATTTTTTCATAAGCGTTGCAATAATTCGATGTTAGTGAAATAATAAATTGTTGACTGTAAAAATTTCAGTCAACGACACTGAATAATTATTTGCGACACATTTTCCTCGTCGTTATTGCAACGATGCTGATTCTACTAGAATTTTCTAGTAAACAATATAACGAACCAAGTTCTTCTCACAGTCGTATTACACGGTTATTCGAAATATGGTTAAAGAAAATAGAAATGAAAAACTGAACGAAATATAAGGAAAGACGGAAGCTGCGTTTCAACGTTCAATCGACTGTTGAACTTTAAGAATCAAGAAAAAACAAAATATCAAACATACATTTGATAAATAAAAAACGAAAATTTATTACAGAAACTTGGGAGTAACGATGATCTGTTAAAAATATCCTGCGAGATTATACGCTTACAAAACGGGATTCGCCATAGCCGAGAAATGACAAAAGAGTCGATTCTTCTCATCTTTGCTCATCTCAGACTGCCACGAGCTTATGTATAATTCAATTATAATTCACGATCAATTTTAAATTATCACACGTCAGCTCCTAGGTGCAAAAAAATGCAGGGACGGTACAAGCAGACCGCACGCATGGTATATAAACGTCGCCGATGACCTTTCCTCTGTGATTCTCTAACCGGGATTGACACGCGGCTGCCTCTTTCATTATCGAAACATCCCCCCCTCCTCCACCCTCGCCGGTTTTTCCTCCCACCTCCTCACAACCCCCGGATCTATTCTTGACTACGAGAAATTGGGACGCCCAGTGCCTTTGCTATTAATAGTAAATTCTCTGCCACGTTTTATATAGGCTACCAGATTCTCTGATCAAAATATTGACCCGCGTCGATTGTACATAGGTATGCATACATCGAAGACCATATCACGCGCTGTTATCACCGCTGTTCGAACGCGCGTATGTCACACCAGATTCAGCGTATAATTCGTAGATAAAGAAAGGCAAGGAAATAAAAGTAGAATCAAAATTGCATTTAGAAAATAATATATTTCCAGCGAAAAATGAAGCCGGGACTTGGTACAAAAATTTATATATTGTGTATGTATAGATATATGTATTTGTGCAGGTTTTTTCGTCTAAGATTTGAATAAATTTTTTAACTTTCTTCCCTCCTTCTACCTCTCGACAGACATGCCGACGATTTGCACAAATATTTACCCGCAGTTAATTGAATATAAGTGGCAGAGGACACTACGCTCTCTGCTCTACTTTCCTCCTCTTCTGTATTCGTGATCGCGAAAACTTTCTCTCCTATCCCTCGTCTTCGCTTGTCGCATCTTTCCACGTGGTTAGAGGCTGGTTGAACCTTGAGTAAAAATTTGAAAAACTTTATGCAGACGATGTAAAGCGCCGAGTTGCCGAAGCCTAGAACTAGATGTCGAGTGTTCTTCTTATCCTAACTTCGAGTATGTGAATTGCGTCATGTTATATGCATATATACATATACATATATGTGTGTGTGTGTGTATATATATATATATATTAATATGTGTAACCTCGTCTTCGTTCCAATTTCAATTTCATTCCAATATACGTTTCATAAATGATGGATAATTTATACTCTTTTAAACAAAATCAATCCGTCGTCTTTATTTGGCTGGTGGTGCACGATGCTGTTGCGTCATTCGGTTCGATTCGACCTTCGAGGGTTCAACTACGTAGCACAAAATTCTCACCAGCTGATAGAATGATAGATCGCACATCGTATATTTTTCGGTTCGTTAAACGCGTTATAATGCGTCTTTCGATGCGTGCGTGCAACAACCTTTGAATTTATCATGCAAAGTATCGGTTAATTAAGAACGAGAAGTAGAAAGACGTCGGATAGAAATTTCTTTGGAGCAATTCCTCGCACGCTTTTTTTTTTTTCTTTTTTGCTCTTTCAACAAAACTTGGGAACCTCAACTTATTCGTTTCAAATTGCTTACATTGGAATTACGTTATTATACATGACGAAACGCTGCGTCGTCTTCTTCTGCGTCGCGTCTCGAAAACGAATGCAGGTGTAAACTTCTTGGTATAATATCGGAGGCAATCTTTATTACGGTCAGAGCAATAAATCGCAATTATGGCGGTTTTTTTCCCGTCTCCCTGATATTTTTAAAGGAATTTTTTCTTTCCTTCATTCCTTCTTCACTTTGCCTGCATTATTCAACATTGCACGTTTCATTGTTCTGCTTTTATCTTTCTCCACCCCCCTCACTTCACCCTATCGTATAAATTTCGCGTAATACTTTCGTCACTGGCCCGTAAGCCGCAGGTTGATGTTTTCTTTTACGTTGCACAAATGACGGTCGTAAACCTCATTTCGAGCAAATACCTTCGATAATTATTATCCGGAACGTAACCCGTAAACAACAGGCCTTTGCCGCAGCTGCAAACTACCTTTTGAATGGTACCTACGCGAATCACACGCGAAAAGAAATAAGAAAACAAAAAAAAAAAACAAGCAACAAAGAAAAGAATCGCGAAGCAATTTGGAAGTTAATTGATTGCCCATGTACGGATAACGCCTCTATAATTATAGTGGCGTCATTTTAAATCCCATTAAAATGAATTTAAGAATGAAAAAGATAATATATATATATATGTATATGTATATGATGAATCTGCAATAAAAGAGGGAAAAAAATAACGTCCGTAGTCGAGTTCGCAGAAGCTCGCAGAACGAACGTCGATTCGTTAACTCCTATAATCACCTTTGCCCCACACCTACTTGTACCGGATTTTTATAAGGGTTGAAGGGTCAGAGAATTTCAATGAAATAATGAATTACATGTTCTGGTATATATGTATACATGTTGGGCGAAATTTCGTGATCCGTCGTGAGATTCGAAAAAAAGGGTCCGGTGGACAAAAGAAACGCTGCGGGGGTGTTCGACAAGACTGTATCTGTCGGTCCTTCGACAATAATAAGAACGACGTTAACAATAGAGATAATAATAACAATAATAACAATAATAATAATTTAATGACAGCGCGAATCTCTCTGCGAAGAGTGAATCAACGGGCGCGTCCACGACGTTATAATAAGTTTTAATTAACGCTAAGCAATTAAAATTGCGATTTCTCGCACAACGCCTAAAGCGTCGACCTGCGAGTGCTTTTGGTATTATAAACGATCTCTCCCTCTCTTTGCTTTTCTGCGTTATATTATTATCCATATCCATTTATATGTACATAAGTTATGAAATCAATGCTGCAAACCGAAGAACGAGGGGAAAAAAACGTATAGACCGCGACTTCGATTCCCGTTGGGAGGTGTATTTGTAATATATTTATATATAATTATTAATATGTAATAATTGTCAGCGTTAATTTATCGTTTGAATAGTTTTTCAGAATAACGCATTTAATTTTCATCCCTAACTATGCAGCATCGGTTAATTGAATATTAATTTTATCATCACCGCAAACAGCGAGGGGGATGATAATTTTCCTTCAACTTTTATCGGCAATCGCACGAATTCAATAGCGCATCTAAGCTTCGTTATAATATATCTGCAACTATCTACGTTTATTATTATGTGTGGTTGTTGTTGTTGTTTTTACTATGCACGCGAAGCGCTTCTGTGCAGGCGACGTGGATATGGAACGTGAAATTATCTTTGACCCTGAAAACTGTAGGGAAAATCAAAAGAAGATGAGACAAAAGAATTGTAAAGAAAACGAAGGAGCGGAAGGGGAAATAAGGCCAGAAAAAGGTGAGAAAAAAGAAGTAAAATTGAAATTTCTTTCGTCAGTTGGAGACGGACAACGCGGACTCTTCCTAATTGGCGCGCGCATACTTGCGACCTCGGGTGACTTTGTGTCGAATGTATTTTTGAACCCGAAGCCAAAGTATGTAAGAGCTGCGGTGCCGCTTCTCTAACGAACCCTAGAAATAATTATGAAGCATGCTTTTTTCCACGGTAACGGTAACTTCCCTTCCCTTATTTTCATCGCAAAAAAGACAAAGAACCGGGCAATGGAATTATTTCGTTACCCGCCATGTAGCAGAAAGCACGCGTTATACATTATACATTACGCATTATACGTATACGCAATTTAATAATAACGGGGCTGTTGAAACAAACGTTGTACTATAGCAAAAACGTGTAAAGAGAATTTGTTTGAAATTTCATGTTTCTTTTTTCTCTTTTGCTACCTTATCGGGAATTTTTTACATTTATTGCCACACGAAACACATGTCGGAAAGTTTTTACTTGTCGTTTTAATTATAACGCTGAGCAATGCGGCGCAAAATTTTTTATTGATTGTCGAGTACGATGTGCAAGGGGTTTGTTTTTTTTTTTTTTTTTATTAGTAATTACTTGAAAACTTTCTGCCTTTTTACGTTCTCTTTTATTCGAATCACACATTTCAAATACAATGCTCGAGATAAATAACCATATTGATTCTTTGGTCTCTAATACGTTTCACACCGTATTTGATACAGTCAATTTCATTTCGCAGGCTAAATGAACGACGCAGTAATTTGTCAGTGTCGCGACCAATCCACCATGACTTATATATTCCATGTCTGTGCGTTTCTTTTAGTTTTTGTTTGTATTTATTTTCTTCCAAAAATTATCTTCCAATTCACGCCACTCGTTTGAAATATAATACGTCTTATGATTTGTAATCGTGGAAGATTTAAGATTTAACTGTTGTAAATCGCTAAGTTACAATTAGTCGAGCTAACGCAGAAGCGAGGTTTAAATATTTTTTCTAACCGCTCGTCTCCGAAGCAATATTTCGGATCAATGTTTCTGCCCTCGGACTTCCCTCCGGTTGTCATTGTTTTTAAACGTAATTCAACGTTTTGCTAATTATCAAAGTTCGCGGGGGGGAAAAAGTGAGTTTGCAGCTGAAAGAGAATCTGCTCGTTAAATTCGCAAGTCGCAAAAACCTTAGCAGACTTGATCTTACAATAAAAAGCGTGCGGAAGAAAGGTTTTTCCGTCCGTCGTTGAGAAAGTCGTTGATAAACTCACTTTCCCTTTGAATTTGCGAAATTCAATACCTGTACTTGGCAATTTTAAGCACGGGGTGAAAAATGTCGACATAAATGTAAAAATTCGTCGCGAAAATACACGTTGAATTTGATCTTGAAGCATTGAGAACCTGCTCGTTATGAAGTAATTGGGAGTAAATCACACAGGTCGATTGAAATTGGTCACCCTAAATACACAGGGTACGTTTTAATGGCTTTTCTATACACCCACGCGTACAAATTACACTTTATAATGTGACGACGCGCGTGATGCGCGCATTTGCTCTAGGCTCCGCTAATTACAGGTTAATTAAAACTATCGAACCAACGAATTGGAAATTGCACTCTGGATAATAATTCTATCCGATCCTGAAACTCTGTTTTAATATATAATGCACAATTATAAACGGTCGCGACGAATTGGAAAATTGTTTTGTTTCGCTTTCTGTTTCAAGTTTTTTTTTTTTTTCTCTCTTTTTACGATCGTGCTAATATTCCATTCAATAGAAAGATTAAAAAAAAAAAGAAACAAATTTAATAAAAAATAAAACTACAACAACAACGAGCTAACAATTTGCCGTCGCGAATCTTGATTAGAAACGCCTCACACACGTTTTGACATTCGTTACGCGCGCAGCTCGCGTGCCGCAAATCTTTGACTCGCGTATCGAATAGCAAAACGAGATATAATAACAAGGAAATGAAGTCTACACTTTTATACGTATACAATATATTTTTATTGTATACGTGCGACATTCTCGCGTTAGAACTTTGACTAACCTTATTCTTGTAATCTACAATTCTCCAGCATAAATGAGTTTTTCAATTTTTCCCGACGCATCGATCAATCGAATTTTCTGATGTTCACGAAACATTCGCACGGCTTCTATTTTCACAGAGATTCAAGCTTCGCGACTTTCAGCATCACCGAAACCAAACAATTTTCCATCCAATTATCAATTCGATGATTTCCGCGCGCGTAAATCAATCACGTTTTTACCGTCACTTTTCTACGTCTGACCTGCACGCCAATCGGCAGATATACAATATCGAGACGGAGAGTCGAGAAGTAGTTGCGTCCAGTAAGGGTAAGGCGTCGAGTAACGATCGCATTTTCACTGTTTTCACCCCCGTACGACCGCCGGTTCACATCGAATATTCGTGCGAATGCGAAAAATTTTTACAGTACCGAGCCGGTAAATTGCGTTCAATTGACAAAAAAAAAAAAAAACACGCCAGACTCGCCTGTGTGTGCTGGAATATTTAAAAAAATAAAAACTCGAACCGCAAGTAGACACGCAATTTATCATCGAAGAATAAAAAGCACACCTTGACCGCGTCGGCTGCAGTGCAGGGGTGGTTTTGCGAAAGAGGGTGTGGTCCACAGTGTGTTATCACACTTTTCTCATTCTACAATTCGGCCGCGATATATATCGCGTTACGTTACAGGTTACGGTAGAAGGGTGGAGTGGAGATCGTTGTGAAACGGGGTTGTCTGTCCGAGACGAGGGCGAGGGCGAGTCGACGAAGATTCGATTTCGAAATTCTCGGGACGAATATCGAGAATGCATGTCAGCGTCGACGATATGCAGGCATGTTTCAATTGCGGGAACTTTGGCGCAAAGTCGAGACGAGGATTCGCGATTTGGCCGGAGACTCGAACCACCTGCACGACGAGTACGAACGTGGCTGCAGGTCGCGGGTATCGATTCGACGACAGATCTCGGCGAGCGTTTCGTTCGCACGGATCTTTAGATGATTCCCAATTTCTCTTATCGCAATGGTAATAATAATCAGTGGCGAAAGAGACTGCGGTCGGACAGAGAAATGGAGAGGAAAAACGCGCGACTCGATCGACTTCGACTTCGGACGTTGCTTTGGCCTGTTATTATATATAGCCTCCGGGCCGCCGAAACAGAGATAGACGGATAGATAGATAGAGATAAAGAGACGGAGGGATAGAGAAAGGATAGAATGAGAGAGAGGGAGAGAGAGAGAGAGAAAGTGCGAGTTTTAAATATAGACGAAATGCAATAGTCGTGTTCGCCCGGACCCGTGGTGCGTCAGTTTGGTCATCGTCGTCTGCTAGAGCGATATCCATGCGCGTGTGCATGCCTGGGTGTCTGCATGTCGCGAAACGTACGTCGGCGGCCGGCTGTCCCCGCTCTTCTAGCTTGCTAACTGCGATCGCTTCTCTCGACGGCGGGCTAAAGAGACATGGGAGATATCAGTCGGCGGCTAGCGGGGGTACAGCAGCCGCGGCGGGCGATGACGATGACGATGACGATGACGACGAAAAGATGATTTTAATTTTGGGAAATTGTTGGGGGGGGGATTCCCGGCAAGGAACGGCGGACGGACGCGAAAGCAACACGGCGTAATTTGAAAAATAACGAACGAAAGATAGAAGGAAAATAATGAGATTGAAGTAAGAAACAATAATTAAATAGAAACGATTTCATTTCATTTGACGTTTCTACTTACTTTCCCAGTTCCTCCTTAAGGTCATAGTTATCACTGAAACGCGTACAAGCTGCTGGAGCAGCCATACCGAAAACTACAATATTTACCTCACTACTGAGAAAGCGGCCCCCGACACTACGCTAGGAAACTGGCCGGTCAAATTCGATCAATAAAAACTATGGTAATAAACACAGCGATTGTTTTGACAATATTTATCAATCTCTACTATTATCGGTTATTCACATTACTCTACGGAATTATTTTACTACGGAGCGTATTTCGACCTACGTCCGTTTCACTCGGCGTCGGTGGGTCAACTGACTTGCGTCGTAGGCGCCGTATTACCACCACCTCCGATGAAATATAACCGAGGAGAAGATACTGGTTTTTTTCTCGCCGATTTATCCCCGTTTTAAAATTAGACGATTTCAAAAATTTACCACACCTATTACTTCGTCGCGAATTTATACAACGATTAGGTATAATTTGCGAATATCACCTATGCACACTCGCGGGTAACCCTACGCGTACTTATCGAGCTTCGAGCTTCGTTCAACTATTCGCTCTTCTCCTCATGCCTTGCCTGTTATACCTATACTGCGAATTGAAAATCAATAACGTTGCGGGGCAAAATATTTTAAATCACAATTTCCCTTGCACCGAACCACTCGTTTCACCG
The DNA here is from genome assembly GCF_021901495.1 of Neodiprion virginianus. NCBI lineage: Eukaryota > Metazoa > Arthropoda > Insecta > Hymenoptera > Diprionidae > Neodiprion > Neodiprion virginianus. Next base: position 5,431,208 of record NC_060877.1, on the reverse strand, counting down.
ATCTGCATTGCCGATGCTTTGGAGAACCTTTGAAAATTGATTGCCAGCTCTTATTTTTTACTTCTATTGATATTTTATAGGTACGTTGAATTTTTTTTTAATACCCATTCGCTGTTCAAACGCTTAATCAATGTACGAAGCCAACGCGCAGCTACACAAATATATTTCAAAACCCTAGAAGCTCGCTCATTCTAACCAGCGTTTAAGTCTCGAAAATCAAAATAATACCCCACTGACGATTCCTCAACTTTCTACTTTTGTTTACAAATAGTTGTTCGGTATAAATGTAGCTCGAATTTGAGGAAACTTTCACTAAAATTACATCAGTATCGATTTGTCAAAGCTTTTTCACTAAAATGCTTTGTTACTGTGAAATACTATGCCTAAATTCAGTTAGTCTTTGCCAATATTTGCAAAGAATTTTTAATATTAAGTCTCGTTGATAGGATGTTAATTGCTTTGATTTTTAATTTTTTATTTTTACGGTGCGTAAATTGTATATTATTTTAACAATATTACAAAGATTACATTCTGGTCCGATACAGTATAGCTATAACCGTGATAACTAAGCGTGACGACGAATGTGTATAATAATTAAACAAACTAAATCTCAATTATATAATTCTAGAAAAATCCTTACACGATTCTATTAAGTAGCTGAATACGATAGCTGCAGCACAGAATGTCACAAGGTAACCAATGTCGCGATAGAAAGTAAAAGAAATATAGAACAGAGAATGAATTTGAAAAGCGGTACGTGCCATTTGTTGAACACTTACTACAAGTGACTTGAAAACTTTCGTATTTCGAGCTAAACTGTTTACAATACACAGTGCTTACACACGCTACGTACATAGATTTTTTTTCTTCTTATAAATAAAGTATATCAGATTCAACAAATGAACCACAATCACAGAATACCTACAAGCGCTGTCTAAACGATACTAAAAGCTTGTCAGAGTTTTTCCGAAATAGTTTACAAAATATAACAATTTTCCCCAACAATACTATATATATATTGAAATTCTTAAACTATAATTATTGATTTATTATTCAATACAAGTTTCGCATCGTATGATAATTCGTTTGTATCTCATTAATATCTATACATTTATATGTATAGATTTTAACATACGGTAAACGATGTTAATCGTACACACTGACGTATCTGGTTACAGATATAACCATCCGAAACTTGTGATGTGAAATGCATGAAATGACATACTGTGTGAAAAATTTCACCTGCATCTACATATCGCGTACACACACCCACACATAAACATTCTAACGCCTCAATCCGTAACATTTTTTTCTTCGCGTATTGGAATAGTTGTATTTCGATACTTGACATACACGCGTTAATCATTGACAAGTATTTACTTTAAGTCGACGATGGGCGGTACCAATTCAAATCGAACTCGATTTCCGTGAAATTTTACCAAATCGTCTTTTGCGGCGACGGAGAACTCGGTTTTAATAATATTTCCCGAAGATTATTCCCGCACCATCCGCTCTCGAGTTAATGGAACAAAGTTTGCTTAGTATATCCTTAGAATTCTCCAAGTCCCGCAGATTCTAATCTTTTCGCTAGTAAATACGCGCCTGGCAATCACTGTCGATGCCGATGTAAACAAGCCAGCCTCTCAGAATTCAGCCCTCGTTACGCATCATTGGCCACGATCCACCGACTCTCCTTATCGCCAATTGCAATTCCTAATCCTGCATGCGAGTCCTACACTACTCTACTCGACTGTGACTGACTTTGCCAAATTTCTCGGACAGTCGACGTTGCAGCCACGCAACACCGCGATGTGGAATGACAAAAGTTGCATCGGAATGACGGTAAGGATGCCTTGCAGGCAGTCTACGGTCTTCGGCACTTCCAATACTCTATCGGCAAGAGCAATCGTCTCCTTGTCTCCCTCCTCGCATATCACTATAGGTCTTCCTTCTCGGGCTGTTACTTGCTGGAGAGCGTTCATGCATTTCTGCGAAAATTTATAATTATTATACAGTTCATCGTGCGAGTATGGACGTCGAAAGTAACGAGCCGAGAAGCGGGAAAAGAGCTTCCTCGGACAAAACACCGGCGTTCGAAAAATTGTGTAAACGCTTACCACGTAAACGGGATCCCTCATGACGATCATGATGACGGGCATTGAATCGTCGACAAGAGCCAGAGGACCGTGCTTCAGTTCACCGGCCATTATTCCCTCGCTGTGCATGTAAGTTAGTTCCTTGACTTTCTGTGAAACAGAGAGAAAAATTTAGTGATAACCGGTCGTTGTGTCGAACGGTAGCTCACAATCAGTGTCGTCGATATGAACTCACGAGGGCGCCCTCCATGCACGTTGCGAAATTGTACCCTCTACCCATTATCAAAAGGGACTTGTGCTGGAACAGGGATTTCGCCAGTTCCTTGACCTTGTCGTCGAGCTTGAGAACCTCGCGAATGAGATTGTCGAGGTTCTTGAGTCCTTCGATGATCTGGAAAGAGAGAGACAGCGTCGTCAGAGTTACCAAAGCCGCCACGGCGTCCGCCAATCGTATAAAAATTCTCGTTCCGTCACCAACCTCGAGCCGTCTGTTTCCAAGAGAGATTCTGTCCTCGCTCATAACCAGAGCAAACATCACCAGAGATATGAACTGGGACGTGTAAGCCTTCGTACTTGCGACACCGATCTCGGGTCCGGCGTTTATGTGAACACCGCAGTGAGACTCGCGACATATGCTGCTGCCCACCGTGTTCGTCACACCGACGATTAGCGCTCCTCTACCCTTGCAGTAACGAAGTGCCATAAGAGTGTCCGCGGTCTCGCCTGTCGAGCAGAAACGTCACGTCCAGTTCCCGTACGTTCGAGACGAATTAAGGTCGGAATAAGAAAGTTGAACCTCTCCTTACCGGACTGCGATATGAAGAAGCAAACGTCGTCCCTGAAGACCGGTGTATTTCTGTCCAAAAAGTCGGAAGCGAGTTCGACCATCACCGGCAACTCCGTGAGCTCCTCGAGGAGCTGTCTGGTCGCCACTGCCGAATGATAGCTGGTTCCGCACCCGATAAGCATCAGTCTTCTGCACCTTTTTATCTCCGGTATGTAATCCTGAAGGATAGTTTGGTTATTCTCTGGTTTAGGGAGTTTGGGAATGGTTGGTGAAGCGCCGTTGTCGCGTTACTCACGCCACGTGCGACCCACCTTGATACCGCCAAGAGTCACGGAATCGTCCCGGAAATTAAGACGTCCCCTCATCGTGTTGACCACCGACTCGGGCTGTTCGAAAATTTCCTTCTGCATGAAGTACGAGTAGTTACCCTTCATTATTTGCTGAATTTCCATTTTCAAAGTGCATATCTCACGAGCGTGAGGGTCGTCCATCAGACGACGGAGACGATGGATGCAGAGCGCTCCGTCTTTAACCGCGGCGACATCGTCGTCCTGCGAATACACATCGAATCGGTTATCCAAGGAACGTCTTGTGCGGTCGTTCCAACCGCAAGCGGACAAAAGGAGAGAGATATTAATTACCTCGAGGAAAATTACTCTGTTGGTGTGTTCGATCACGGCGCTCGCGTCAGAGGCAAAAAAGTATTCGACCTCCTTGTCTTCGAGGGGTTGAAACTCGGACGTGCTGTCGCTGCGTGGAATAATTGGCAAATCCGAGCCTCTTCCGTGGGGGCGATGATCTGTTTCACCATTTTTCGTTAGTCCGAATCACTTAATGATGGGAAAAAGAATTTTCCTGCACTTGACAATTTCATTCGGTTTAAATTGCAACCGTCATCAAATGAAACGAATTTTCTTTTACATTCGATTAGTATTTACAAATGAAACCTTGGAAAACTTTCACTTCAAGAACTGAAACCCTTCAAAAAATCTCGCTGAACGTATTGCAATTGTGATGCCTGTGAAAATTCTTATGTGCAGGAATATTCTTTCGCCAAGTTTTGGTGAGAAAACTTAGTCCCAAGGAGGCTATCACACACATGTATATATATAAATATATATATATATATAATGAGCTATATATATATATGTGTGTGACAAAATGACACAACACGATTTTACGTAATGTGTACAATAGATTTTTGTAACACTACAGTGGCAGGTAACGAAATTTTTTGTCAACTTCCTTGGTATAATTTATTGAAATTTTGCGTTGTGTCATTCCAATATGCACCATCATGCTCTTTGACGCGTCTACCCCATGCCAGAAAGTAAGCGATTATTTGAATTTAACCATCTGCTTAAAGACCGCTTAGAATAGCCCAAAAAATGTAAAGGTAGGTGTATCAACTGGCAGATAAAAAAAATTGCAACGTACATAGTAAAAAAAAAACAAAAAAAAAATCATATACATCATTGAACTTAGGTAATTTATTAATAATTAAACCAAGTGATCTCGTTGTGTATAAAAGTATCGGATGTCAATAATTTACGAATACGATAATGTTGTCACAATCATCTCATACTGCGATTTTTTTTCTTTTTTTGACATTTATAAGTTACTGAATATTGATTATTTAGTCTTAAATTCAATTTATAATATAGGTATACGTATGTATACAATGTAAGTGTTTCGTACGTAGCGAAGGGATTGGACAAGTAATTCGGGAGCAAAATGAGATCATTTTGGAAAGAATTATGCGATATAAGCTCACTATAAGACGCAGCTGCTGCGGATGAAGTGTGATAGCAAGCGTTAAACGATTTTTATATGAAAAAAAAAGTTTGAAGCACGATTTGTTTACGTTGGTGAAAACAATTTTTTTTTTAAATTCAAAAAAACATCAAATGAAATAAATACATAAAACAAGAAGACGACAGAAAAAGAAGCACGTAAAAGGAACAATAGCAAAGGAGTAGCATAAAACTGAGTATAAAGTAATACCTTGGGGAGCTGTGTCACCTTCTGCAAATCAGGGAGAAAGGGGAAAAATAAAAAAAAACATTAGTCAGCAAACCATGCTAAAAGATATAAACATAACATAATACGGTACAAAACAGGAATATAGTTTTAAAAAAAAAAAAAAAAAAACACATGCAAAAATTCTATTTTCGAAACTATAACTGAGATTCGGAAAAGGACGAAGAATTTGGTTTTACCACATGTAGACCGTAATGATAAATCATCAATTGTCTAATGTTCGATGAATTTGAGAAAAACTGAATGAGCTATTTTTAAATAATACCTCATACATATTTTTCAATCACCTCGTCCTTCTCTGAATATTTTCAATCCGACATATACGTATAGAAAAAGATTCAGTGCTGAATGAGCAAATGAGAATGACACTGTATTAAATATGCAGTGACTTTAAAAACATTCCGTGAACGGTAATCACTTCATCAAATGTTCGTTCAGCACTGAGTGCAGCTCAATTACTTTCTACGCGTTTAAAATTGAGAAATTTTCAACACACAGACGAAGCAAAATAATTCAACAGAAATTCATTAGAAAAAAAAAGATATACATATATATATATATATACTATATATATGACAACAAAAACAAATCGACAAATCTCTAAGTGAACAAAATCATTTTACTACGGGACGAATTTATGGAGACGAATACAATTATGCTTCTTCCAGTATCTCTTTTTCGTCGGTATTTTTTTTTCAATAATCGGACGTGAAGTTTCAACGAGCATATCATCAGCAATTTGGTCCGTTACATCTATACTCCGTTCCTATCAGTTTTTCGATATTGACTATTCGTCTCGATTATACACTTGCAGTTACTCGCGTGATTTTTTGCACAAACAAACAAACAAGTTAATAGAAAAAAAGAATGGTTACACCGTGTTAAATATCAGGTGACGTAAAAACAAAGATGTGAGTATAATTATACATAGAACAATAATAGATTATTATTATTATTATTATTGTTGTTGTTATTATTATTATATTTTCGTGCAGTTTCACTCGCCGTTGGACAACATGTTCGGAATTGCGAAAGATAAACGTTGATTTTTCACGATGACCATATTGAAAGGTCGGAAATGAAGAATATCCGAAAACCGAGTAAATAACCAAGTAGACAGGCAAACAAGTCTCGATAAGTAAAAATTTGTAGCGAAGCGTATAATTGAGAGATAGGTAATAAAAAATTAGGATAAGAAATTATAAATGACGCAATCTTTTTACGTCATTCAACAATTTGCAACTTTATAAGATTAAAGTACTCAAATAGTGTGTATACCTTTGGCTTTGAGTGGGAAGTCATCTGTTCAGGCAGAAAGTTGGGGTGCAAATCGGGGACGATTCATGCAAAATAAACATTCTCATGTAGTATCCATATCAAAATTAGATAATTCTTTCAAATCTACGTATAAACCACTGGCAATTAGTATAATACTAATAATTGGAATCAACTCACTAAACACATAAACTAAACGTAATAAATCATATAACTACAATTGGCAACCTGCAGTTAAACGCAAATTTGTGAATATGTTATTTATTTATGCCGGTATTGGAGAGGACTCTGTATGTATTCGATAAAAAATTTCACCTGTATTCCAAAATTTTGATGCGCTAAATTTTGCAACATTTGCATTTTAGTTGAGTAATATTAGGTTCGCGAATAAAAAAAAAAAAATACCCATGTACAATTATTGAGTGAAATATTAATACTAATTTCATTTTACAATTAATTCCGGCTTTCTGCGGTGTTTCGAAGTAAATATAAAACATCTACACGAATGATTTCTGTTTACAATGAATGCAGAAGTTGTATGCGTACGATGATTCGTTAAAAATAAATTATCGTCTAATCATATGACATGGATACTCGGTGGCGCGTGCATCGTGAGATACCCGTGACGCAAATAGTGCAAAATATTAGTTTAGGCAGACGTGCGATGGGCAACTGTACAATTTGTTAGTATCGCGCGATTCGTTAGTTCTCTTTTTATTATTGCGAATTTACTTTAGTTCATGCGATCAATCTAGCGTTAATACGTGCAATACAAATCGTGCAAGGGTTGCGTTGAGTTAATACGATATGCGATAAGTTAGAAAAAGAACGCAATTATACGGCTATGTTAAATATGCAATTGTGGACGTGTATGTAACGTTATACATTTGGAACAGGGGAAAAGGAGATAATATTCGGGATATCAACCGATTAATCTACTGCTTATTTCAACTATTAATTTACAACTCTGACCGTGTATACATGTAAGCCTGTACGTATTTACAGCTTTGACGTATATGCCAATATAGTTCGTATAGAAGTATACCAAATAATTAATATTCTGTTAATTACAATGTCATTATTATTCCATCACCAGGTGTTTTTTTCTTTTTCTTTTCTTTTTTTTTTTCTTTTCTCTTCTTCATTTTTCGATTTTCATTTCTCTATGACCTCGCTCTTTCACAGCTCTTTGCTTTACCATCCGTCCGTAATCGTCGCCTGAGTATTCCGCCGTTCTTAAACATACTCAGGGAATAAAATTAAATATGCATACAGACATTTAGACGCCGTTTCTTTTATCTCTATCAGTTTTCTCCACTGATTCGACAGCTGGATACTTGAATTTAACACCGTTAATCTCCTCCTGATTCCACCCGTCAAATCAATCTATCGCTGTTCGCAAGTACATACTCGATTTTCTTATTAAGTGACACCTAACGCTGAAACCAAGTATCGTCAAACACTTGAAGTTTTTTCTTTCCTTCTTTCTTTACTTCAATTTTTCCGTCCTGCTCTAACCCACACGCCAGACCGCCAGATACTCACCCTTGCCATAAAGAATCGGTACGTGGTCGGTGGCGAGTCTAGTTTTGGTCTTGATACCAACTAGCAGAGGCGATCCTCGCCTAGTAGCGACACACTCACCGGGGAAATGTTTGCTCTTGAAGCAAAGAGCGAAAGCTCCCTCCTGATTCAACATACAATGGCAGAGAATTACAAGCCGTCTTATCGACAACGTCTCGAAACTTGGAACTTCTAAAACGCACCAATTGCTGAATCACTTGCTCGACCAATTCGCGGAACGAGTAGTTCGGATGCTGGGTCCACAGGTGATGAACAAGCTTCGCGATTACTTCAGTGTCCGTCTCGCTCTCGAAGCAGTAACCTCTGTGCTGAAGCAGGGTCTTCACTTCCTTGTAGTTCGTCACGATACCTGCGGTGTATGGAATTGGTATCAGTTTACGGATGCGGTCGATGTTTGTACGGACAGATTGCCACTTGCAGTTGAATTTTTATCACTCGCGAGTATCGAGAATCTTACCGTTGTGGACAACTACAAACGAGTGCTCGATGTCGGAACGCTGCGGGTGAGAATTCACTTCCGATGGAACTCCGTGAGTCGCCCAACGTGTGTGAGCTATTCCGACGTGGCTTAGCGTCGTTTCATCGAAGTCGAGCTTTTCGTCTGAGGGGGGAATAAAACGAAGAAAGTTATTAAAAGGGTTCCGTGTTCAATCGTTGGTCGGTATTAATTGCGACCAAGGCCTGCGGCATACTTTTCAAGATCTCGTCCTCCAACGCTTGAACCTTTCCTTGCTTCTTGATGACGGCGATGTCCTTTCCATCGCAAGAATCGAGTGCGACGCCTGCGGAATGAAAGGATCGTAATAAAGATTTATGGTAAAGATTAACAAACATATCTACATGCTACATCCCGTGTAAAAGAATGCAAGAAATACATTCAAAGTTTCGACCTTAAAACTTGTCGCTCGAATGAGAAAGGCTGCACCGATTTCGCGATTGAGAAAAAAAGAGAAAAAAAAAACTAATTCGAACGTCGCGAAGGCTGCGACAGGTTTTGGTTTTTCTTTACCCTCTTTCTTTTTTCTTATTAAACAAAGAAATGTCCTCGCGATATACGATAGAGGTATAAACATTTTTTTCACGTCGATATATTCTCTATAGTGTATTTACATATTATATTTCGTCTAGCTGAGAGTCTCGGTCAAAACCGCAAATTATTAGTAATTCAAATATTTGGGTGATTTACCGGCTGAATCGTATCCACGGTATTCGAGTCTCTTCAGTCCGCCAACAAGCAGCTCAAGAATTTCTTTCCTGCTCTTCGGCGTGAGATAGTTGAGGTACGCAAATATTCCTGCGGACAAGTATAATAATATAATAATATACAGAATTGAAACAACGCTAGATCGAAATTTGGACAGTCCCCTTGATCATGCTGCCAAATTTGATCCCCAGTCTCATGAATTATAATTTATTATTCAGGCTCGCAACCAAGGCTCTGCCTTTTGTCCCTCGTGTTCAATTTTTCAATGCTCCAAAGAGAGAAACCATATTTGTCTATGAAAAATAAAAGTTAATAAGATAATACAGATTATACAGTCTGTCATAATATTTGTTCGACATTTAACCGAACTTTTAACATTACACACGCCGGAGTTCTTTCTGTATACTCGACGAAATGTGAAACGGTAATCTCGTCAGGTTGCCAGTCATCTTAGAATGCCCGTGTCCTTGATAATTACTCTCAAACGGCGGCCTTTCGATTTCGGTAGAACTTTACATCTACACGTACCGAGGCGGCTACGGTGCCACATTCCCTTTCATCCATAGACGTTCCATTAGATACAAGCATAACGAACTAATGCCGAGAGAACGACAAGGTCAGAGAGAATGGTTCGCTAAGTGGTGGAACTCGATGTATTTAAACTATGGAATAACAAGAGTGAAAATAACCTCCGGGCGCTCTTCGAACAGTGAAACTAGATTCTCGGGTATCGAATTCTATCGAATGCACGACGAACCTACGAAAGAAACACGAGTGAGAGCTGATATGACACGATGCACTCGAGCTTTCTATGCTTCCTGATCGTAGCGATAGCTGCGGTAGAAAATATTCGTATACAGAATCGATTTTCCGGGCTGACGATAAGAATACGAGGAGTTGACGATCGCTCATTTTCGTTGCGACAATCAAGAAATTTGGAAAGAACAAGCTTCGACGGTTGTATTTAGGAGCTTTGAAGCCCGCCAAGAGTGGCACGTTGGTAATCCAAGATAATCCTGTGCCCAATCCGCCGGACACTCGTTCCGCTATCGCCTCATCAATTATACCCATACAATATACATACATGTGCAGGCAGCAGTTAAAGATCACGAGTGAAAAAAAACGAAAGCAAAAGAAAAAAAAAAATGGTTGCCATCGGATTTTCGCTATCGACGGCTGGCCTTCGTCGCGTTGCTAATAATTCCACTGAAAAAGTATTTTAAACAGTAAATACCGATCGTTTGTCACGCGTATCGACTGCCCAAGTGTCAAGTGCGAGCAACGGTATGAACTCACAGTGAACGTCGTATCAATTGTCCTTGTACTTCCAGCGATTCCGGTTCCCGGTTTTCACCCGCCACGCAGAGCTGGAATATCCATGGACAGTGAACAGTGCCACGTTTGTTGTGAGCTGGGCTCATCCGCCCGAATAACAGCCCCAAGCCTTTCTTTCTTCGACGTCACTGTTCGCTGTCCATGATCCTCTTAAAATTCCACGTAAGGCTTGTTTTTCATCGTGAACAAGCCGCTCGCAGGTGAAGGTATAAATTTATGGATAACGCGACTCTCTCTCTCTCTCTCTCTCTCTCTCTCTCTCTCTTTCTCTCCGTCTTTCTCTTTCTCTTTCTCTTTCTCCTTCTCTCTCCGTTACTGCAAAGGTGAGCCGGTCGTCGGATCATCAGCCTGAACCCGGGTAACTTTGAACCAAAGAATTTCCGTTGCGAACTGGCGAAAGGACGACGAGTATTAAGATTCAAGACTGTCGCTGGCAGACAACGCTGCAGCCAGCTCTTCTTCGATTCGGACTGTCAATGAGTTTAGCACTGTCGCTTTGCATTTCGCGACGGGATAATCGTCCCTATTCGTAGTAGTGGAATAGCAACCAGGCCTCTGATATCTTCTGACCTTTTTTTCCCGGAATCTTTATCTCAATGTATTCGTTGGTGCAGGATCCGCGAGATGATAAACAATATGTCGAGTCACTTAGCCATTCTGAATTGTTATCAACAATTTTCGCAGGAGTAGGCAACTCCTGGCGATGAATCAAAGACTTTGAAGCAGCGGTATAAAATACACTGTTCAAAATTGGTATGTACCAATGTCACTAATTATTGCCGTCATCGAGCGTTTTCCACTGTTTCATGTACCTACGTACCGTGTACGATATCTATCGACAATAAATGCGATATCGATCTCGTATCGCGTTTTGATGATCGCGGCACGAGGATGGGACATAATAAATCGATTAGTGTTTAATGGCGCATATTGCACAGCGGCATGAATACATGAATGCTGTTTACTCTTATCGACTAAGCCAGGTAGGCTAATATCGTTGTATCCTACCCAATATAATAATAGTCTGAAGATCAGGTATTCCGATTGAATTTTGCTTTTTTCAAAAAGCGATAAGCTGCGAGACTTTTAACCATCAAACATTCGCGGTGCGGTTCTATTTCGCTGTGACATTATATTACACCGAAAGTCTTACGACAGCCATATCCCAGAAAATGTTCCGTCTCCTATCCGCGATTCAAACTTATTCAGGCTCGAAAAATCACCACCGTAAATTTCGTCACCGAGGGAGACGAACTGTAATAACGATATTTGAAACTTGTAGGTTAATAAGTGAAAGGGAAACTTGCCGCTGCACTTACCGCCGGTATAGGACTCCCGTTATATCACGTTGCATAAAAAATATACCGCTATTATAGCCACAAGGTATACTCGTATAGGCGCAAAACCGCGCGGATATGCTAAAATCTCGCTAATACGTAATAATTGCGGCATGAGACGCGGGTGTAAATTTGCTCGATGCACGCAGACACGCTCGGAGCACGTATTGCCCAAACTTTCGCTCACAGCCACACACGACCGATAAATTTATTATTACATGTGAATAAAAGAGAAAAAAGTAACCGAACCCGAGTTTGCGGGCAGAATAGTATATTTAATTTATACCTTAAACATAGTTACAAATATTTAAATATTTTCTTCGTCAAGGACTCGCAGTAAAAAATCCGTCGAACCTTGTCATCTTTGCTCTGTTGATGAATAATTCAATTTTTCTTTGTGCGACAGAAGAAAAAAATAAATAAATAAATAAAAAAAGTCTACAAATATCACATTGATCTCTTTGTGAATAGTTCAAAGGGTGAATAGTTGTAGACTCGGTAATTCGTTTCTCGGCTTACCTCTGGCGAGATTTTATCATCGGATCTCGTTTTCACTGTCAATTCGATGACTGTCCTGATTTTAGTCCAATGATTAAATAACATTTGAGATAGCAAATTATCGAGAGATTGATCTTAAGACTTACCATACCCACATGTTTTACTAGCAATCCTGACGATATGTGTATATCAGGTATTCGCGACAAAGAGAGATGCTTCTCTCGATAAAATCATGTGGCCAGATAAATCTTATCCAAAATTAGGTACGACGTAATGGATCTATAAGACGTTTAACAATGTCCCGCATTGTCAGATGCGAGTCAGTCTCTACGACTACAGATCCACGAGATACGATAAAACATATCATGCCCATCCACTTGAAACGTATGTATCAAATATTTTCACAAGTAGATTTTTCGGGGTTCTCTTTTTTCCCCCGCACCACTCATATTAGTTTTTTTATTATTATTGCTCTCATTATTGCTATTATTATTGTTGCTGTTTTATTTTTTCCGACATTGACACACGTTCCGATTTCGTGTTTTGTTCTTCGTCACGATGAATACGATGATTAGGATATCAATGGCAATTCATGACAAAACGAACATTGATGAAAAAATTTTAATGTATGTGGTATACACGAGCAAAGGGGAAAATATCTTTACAAATATAGATTATCTAGTGACATTTTTTTCTTTTTTTTTTCTTTGCAATTTTGCTGATCTGTTAAAAAATTGACGCGCTAACTTTGTTCGGTAATGCAGGCACGTAAAATATGATACACCGATAGAAATATCTTCACGTCTCTTAAAATGTTTATAGACTCCGGTAGAGATGTGATTGAGGAAACTTTCTAAATTATCAATATACATATATATATATATATATATTCATGCACGCCTTAATAATGTTAGCCAGTGAAACTTCAGTGCCCCCGATTATACAACATTATACACACGTCTATAAAATGTCTTGCATGTAATATTGGAATTATTTAATTGAGAAAAAAAAAAGAAAACCAGCGTAACGATATAACGATTGTTGGTAATGTTTTTATTTTGCTGAGACAAAATTTGCTAACCTTTCTGCAATGATCAACAGTGTATCGGCTGGGCGATATTACGTTACAAACGGAACGTGACGCCGTGTTTTCGTTTCCTATCCATCGCCGTGATCCACATTCTTTGCTTTGCCTCGCAACTCGCATATTTATACCCTCGTCATAAAATATGAGTTGATAAAGCACCGTAATTCACGCTCATATTTTATTTTTTTCAGGGAAACTCGCACGCGTTATTACTCACTGCACGACGAGACGGCGGAAAACGTGATGAAATAAAATCGCATTCGTTACACAGCTGTGGCTTAGTTAGGCGATTACATGCTGCCGGTGCTTGCAGTGTAGGAGGAAGATAATTTTCAATTTCGAGGCCCTTCATCCCGGTTCTACAAACTGTCGCAGAACACGTGAGTAAAATGACAGAAGAATCTGTCGTAATTATGTTGCAGTCGTTAAGATTTTTATCAATTTCGACTTTATATATATATATGTCCATGATTATCGTTTATTGTAAGTCATTTTTGTCCATCAAAGGATATTGTGTCGTGTCTCGGCAGGTACTGCAATCAATTATTCGCTGTTATTGCACTGCAGCTTTGTGATAATCGGAATTATTCTTAATGCAAAATACGTGTATACAGATAAAGGGTCGTTGATTGTAAAGATAATAATAATGTGCGTCGATCGGAATAATCCTATACTTTTCTTCTTTTTTTAATCTTTTGTTACAATTATCGATCAACACGCGCAGCGTATCGCATCTTATATACAGCAAAATTTCCATCCCGACTGAAACGATCGTAAAACAATTTTACTTTCGGTTCAAATTGCGCCTCGTTTAATTAAAATAATTCATACTCCACTTCAAGCAGTCAGATATTGATTGATCTGATTAGAACGTTGATAAAACAAAAAAAAACAACTTATTCTCTTTCGGTCTATGACCGAATAAATTTGAATCGAATCACCGCATAAGGCGTGTAAATTTGCGATTATTGAAACGAATGCGTCACCCACTTTTGACTCTTTCGAAACTCTGCTTGTCAGAATTCAGTCACCGACGTGTCTTGACTAATTTCAGCTCCACCGATTATCATTCGATAGGCCATTATTTATTATTGATATTTCGATTAACTCACGTCTACTCTGGCTCTGAAGCGTGAAGGAAAGTTAACGAGAGCTGCATCGCCCGTGTATGGTTTTCAAAAAAAATAGAGGGGTTCTTGATTTTCTAACTTAATTATTAATTCGTCGTTATCGTATAATTTTGTTTGATTTTCTCGAAGCATATTTCGAATTTGGAAATTATTTATTTTTCACTTGTGAGAAATTTTGCGTTTAGGTTTAGCCAATTGACGAGCGAGTTACGCAAAGGATCTGATCTGTGTAGAAAACGAACTAGCAGCTTGTAATGTATTTTCACTTTCGTAGATGCGAGTTGCTTAAATTTCAAAGAGAGAATGATAAACGAGGTATAACGAACCGTGCAAAGTTGGTCATCGAAGTTTCTTCCTACAATTAGACATTTTTTATTTTTAACGGTTTCAATTCCTGTAAAGAAATTTTTTCACTCGTCTCGGTTCAGGTCGATATTCATGTTATACCTGTACGTATGCGGCGGCAAGTATTACGCCATTTTACTCGTACCCACGTGCGTTTCGAACCAGCGTTCTAAAAATAATTCAACCCAAACTCAGGCATAACGAAGATACGTTGAATTTCACTTTCTTGTATTTCGATATGCACGAATCTAGTTGTACTCGAGTCTCTTATCTCTTTTTCGTTAACGTATAATCGTTATACGGACTAACGTGTCGAACGATAGCCTTGCAGGCATAAAAATTTTGTCGCATATTATTTCTCTTTTTATTGCTCACTCGATCTTGGATATTTCAAACGTTACGATAGTGAGCACGGTTTTTCATCCACCACTTCTTTCCACTAGTTGATTTTTCACATTCCGAGACCGGTTATTACGTTAAATTCGCCGTGCATATTCATGCCTCTCTCGAAATAATTCACACCGGTGATTATCGTCAAGACTAACGTATTATACCCTCCCGAAACGATAATTTATTTAATCATCGCAAAATTCCACGCTTTCAAATGCAGCGTAGGTATTACATGTACAAACGACTCAAACACGAAAGGTTGCCCATTCTTTTCGCCATTTCGATACATGCTTTAACTGTTTTTACATGCTTGGCCAGTTGATTAGGATAATTAGATTTATACACAGTGTTCGAAAAAGGGGGAAAAAAACTGTGATACTAAAATTCGTTATATTGGAACGATACGATATAAGAATATTATTTATGGCATTTTAGAAATTTTCCGAAAATATTGCAGAAAAGAGTGACATTCAAGCGTTAATTGGGGTGCCGGTATAACGTCAAAGAGACCACGCAATATATATGACAATTTATACTCAATTAGGGTATATAAGTCCGACTTGAAAACTAAGGGAATGCTTATCGGGCAGAATTCATTCGATAGTAATCTAGCATTGAAAGTACGACAAAGTACTCAATGCCAGACATTATCTATATATACACACGACGAATCACGAAGTCCAGATTGATTCCAAAAGCCTGAACTGCTTTATATGGTTATCAAACCGCCCAACAATCTCTATTATAATTTTACCCCTCCTTGTTGTGTTTGGTGCATGAATTTTTTTCCCCACGGGATACCAGATAAAGATAACCTTGACATTTTTCTTCGTAAACTTTGTTTAATGTCAAAGGAACTGTATAAATTATACGTAAAATGTAATTTAAATCCACGTGGCTCCTATTTCAAGCAATTTTCGATGCATCGTATAATAAATCGAATAAGTGTCATTTCTATACGTATATATATATATATATATTTGTCAAAGTAGCTGCACGGGGTTCAAGTAAGTAGCTGGTATACCGGTTTTCAACCGGTTTTAGAGTGTAATGCCAACAACTTTACATACGGGCGCATGTAAATGCTTGCACGCAGTCACACGTATAAATGGTATACGTGATGGTCGTGCTTCGGGGTGGACGTCACACCCCATCGCAATACTTTTTCATCCTCGATCGCGTCCGATCTCCGGTCTCTTGGCACATTACACCAGGGCTTTAAATGTCAGCCACTCATTCCTTGGACATGCCAGGCTCTCGCTCTCCTCTCGCCCCTGCCATATGCGTGTATTTTCCACACCTACATCCGTCTCCACACATCCATACCTGCCTTGGTTGCTCCGAAACTTTCACTCTCGCGTTATAACGCGCGCTGCTGATAGAAATGCCACATTGGCCATTGCCGAACGATTCGGATTTTGCAATATGTCGGCGACAAAACCGAGAACCCGCTGACGTGCAGATTCGTTATCTCTTTATTTTCCTGCCACGAAGTCTCTCTTCTTTTATCCAATATTTGTTATTACGTACTTTCGTCCGCAGTTGTGGATTGCGGAAATTATTATATCGTTCGTTTACTGTTGAATGGTCACGATCGAATCCTCGGAATCGTTACATTAATAATGATAATAATTTATACGCTAAACTCTGATATTATCTCAAGTCGGGGCTGACTGACTGTTAGCGAGCTGCTCAATCGTGTGGCAAACACCAACTTTGGGACTCTAATCAAAGCAAACAAATTTTTCACAACTGAGTTCGTACAACCTGCGGACTTTCCACTCGGCTAAATCTAACGTTGGTGATATTTTTTATTTTTTTTTAATACACCACACACTGCGTAGTTGAATTTTTACTTTATAAAAAATTCCCTCTTCAAGTGTTACGTAGTTGTACAGATGATCTGCAGGTGGATTTTAAATCTCATGCTGAAATTTCCATCGCGATATAATTATCGGCCAGCTGCCAATTAGTCAATTATTTTCGAAGATTCATGAAACTTTGTTCAACTATTCGATACATCGAATCCGTTCCGAAGAATTCTTTGCATTTAATATCACAATATGTATTATTGTACAAAAATTTCATGCCCATTTATCAGTGTGCAAAGAAATGAAAGGTTCGAAAGTGGCCGGTAGCGCAAATAGCTGCGGTATGATTCACTGTCAGTTTGATCGAATGTACCGTACTTATACAAGTAAGAAAATTCTTAATCTTTATCTATGTTAACTTCATTATAATGTCGTAGTGTAAAGTTTTATCTGCTTTTTTTTCTTTCTATATTTTCCGGCACGGGTATAGCTGAGCGTGCAATTCGCTCTTCGTATATAATTTTCCACTGCGTGTCAAAGTTGAAACTCCAATACGTGCGTTCTATTCCTATCTTTGCAAGACTTGCGGCATAAATATTTAGAGCTTTACATGCACGTATACGAAAATCAAGTATACACGTTACGACGACGAGGAATTGCGTCAGTGAAAAAATCCACCCACTGCAGGCGAAGACGGTTCTATAAATTACGAATGGCGGTGATGATATTATCATGGGATATCAATATAATTATATAATTGTTACACATTCGACAACTCTGCGCGGATGCGGATAAATCTGTGTTACTGTTAGTGTGGCCGAAATCATGGTCTGTGCTGAGGCAGAGAAATGTGCGCATATGCCTGCAATACCGACCTGATTCCCTATCTCGTTTCCTTCCGTTCCGTCGAAGTTTAGGAGGATTTCTACTTTGGACGTGGCGATAAAAGTAGCGCAGGAAAAGAATTGATAACGTTGCCACAAAGTAAATTCGCTGTATTTTTACTGAATCGTGAAAAACAGCGAACGATAATGCGCACGTTTTCATGTACTGTAAAAATTCGAACACTATGGCGAGAAAAAAAAAATCGTAATTGATATTCTATTTTCGCGATTCTATTTAAATAAAGAAATTTGCCTGTACGGTTCGACCAAGTGAGAGAAATTTTTCAGACACTCAATCGGATAACAGAGGGTATAAGATTTTATGGCAACAGATTCTAAATTACATACATACATTACGTGCGTGCACGTTATGTGAAATAATTATTAAACCAATACGTGTTTCTTTTGTTCGTTATCGAGTAATTGCAATTTATACATTTAAAGGCTGATGCATTAAAAAAACAAAAGTATTTGGCACTGATTAAATCCTCCGAAAGTAAATGAGAATATAAAAATGACGACGTTTCGAGTGACGCATTCATAAATTCCAAAGTAAAGAACGGTCCGACGATTAATATCAGTGATAACGTTTACACGTCGTTCTAAAGATAATGAAAATTATCAATAAACGTGATTCTAGTTATTATTCAAAATTATTAGTCACGTTTTTTTTTTTTGTTTTTTTTTTTTTCGATTATCCCCGTGCTACAACGATTCGTGTTTTAATTAATCACACCAGATGAACGATTATGCGGATCAACGATGATTGTACGTTTGTATATAATAATTCGGTCAAAATAATTTATTCTTGATAAAAATTTGTCGAACATCAATTACGAACAGCTTCATTATGCACGTTACTGTAAAATTCCGGGCGTTTAAATTCCATAACATTCACCCATACAATTATAAATCTTTTTATTTTTTATTTATTTTTTTTAAAAGTACGATCGACGCATCGTATACACGTAAATCGAGTTTCGGTAAAAATTTCTATCGCAGAGTGTTGCGTCGAATCGAATAACGTTTCGACGTTGTTTCTTCTCTTGGATTGAAAAAATCAACGATAACGTTTCGCATTCCGTAAATCTTTGTCAGGTTTCCCCAACCGTGGGACAACTATCCTTAAACATCTGTTCGAAAAAGCGTGCGACAAACTTGTAACGCGTGGGATTCGTAGTGCGCGGGTTTTTTTCAACCGACGATACGTCTACAACCCACCGTAACACGTATACGCGCAGTTGTACGGACGTGAAGAAGCGAGGGCGCAGGCACTTGATTGACTCGATTCCGTGGCGTTTCGCGTATTACGTCAATTTCGACTTACCGCACATGCTGTCGATTTGTTGTCACTCGGTCAGGCGCCACGTAGATACAGAGTAACTCGATTAAGCGAGACGGTACTGACTCCTTGCAGCCTTGCAGGCATCTGAGCCGATACGCGGCTCGTTGCACACTTTTTATGGCACGCGTATACGCGAACACGACGCTTCATTGACAGCCCTGCCGCTGGCCGCACCTGCTGTTTTCTATGTATGCGTTGAAACCGTCCAACACGGCTTTGCCTTACGCTCAGCCGCCGCCGCACGAAACTGTCGCGTCAATCGCACCGCGGTTCCGTCCGTAAATTCGATTCTACCGACGACCCGTAACTTGTTAGTTATTTTTTTAAAAATTATTTTCCTTCAACTTTTAAACCCCTTCTGCACTTTTTTCCGGACCATTTGTATGGTTTTTTTTTTTTTTTTATTCACGAGCGTCGTACTTTTTTTTTCTATTTCCCTGAATCTCTCAAATTTTTATGCAATTTTTTCACAGCCGTGCGGGTATTTGATGTTATTTTGCAATCGTTGCGACTCACACGGTGCCGTTTGAAATACCGAGGCGGCCATTACGGATGCTGATAATCGAATCGTGTTTTACTTAATTCGTACGTATATTTTATTTCTGTATTATCGAACGACGATTTTCTCGGCGTTTTTAATGCAGTTTTAAATTGAGCGTATCACGAACGTGAATTTATCCAGCGATTGATCGTTTTTTAATATCTAGTCAACTGTGGAAATGATCAGAATATATTGATTCGTGGTTCGACGAACGTTTCGAAATTATAATTTTTTTCTTTTTTTTTTTTCTTTTTTTTATACAATCAATTACCGTAGCTGGAATGCGGAACCAGATGCTTCAAAATATGATATGCATCTATAACAAAGACTTATTCAAGTTCGTCATGACACATACAATCCGATCATTCGATTTATTGCCTTTGAAAACATACAGATCTGTTGTATAGGTATTATATAGGTACGGATATAGTTTACCGAGTTTAACGCTGTCTAAGGAAGTTCAGTAAAAATTTGAGATATTATAGAATATATATATTAATATCGAAGTGATAAATAATTAATTTACACTTGAAAAGATAGAACACCACAGTCACTATACCGAAAACAATATGTTTTTCCTTAATCCTACTCGTGAACTAATTATTTTTATTACGTGTAGCTTGAAGTAATAATCGTAGAGTGCGCAAATAGTGTAATTTGTTTAGCAAACGCACCTAATAGTATGCATAATCTATACGTTTTTTAACTTTGATTCGATAGGTTGCGTTTAATTTAGTTAATTTTTTGTACATATCATTAGGTGTATCAAGATTGAGCCAAGTATTAATTGTTATGTGTATTTAACTTAGACGGTATAATCTCTTCATCATCATTATCGGCTTTATTACTATTATTATTATTATTAGTTCTTTCATTAGTTTTGACATATTTTAATATAAATATATGCGTTATCCCGCTAATATGATAGTTAATATCTATTTATTATACGTGTAACAGGAAATGCTCTCTCTCTCTCCCCACTCTCTGAATGCGTCAAACATACCTGTGAATAATACCTTATATACTGACAACAAATCCTAAGCCTTGCGGTAATTATTTATTGGTTCATCAATACAAACAATAATCATTCGTCTACTTTATACAATTAAATTCAATGTTATTTCTATACTATTATTGTTATTATTACTATTATTATTATTACTACTACGTTTATTACTTTTTTGAAAATATTCTACCGCGGATTTAATGTACCACTCAATATTTTATACAGGTGTACAATATACGTGAATTTCGCACATGCGGTGTGTTCGCACATTCCACGGGAACATATCACTTATAGTTATCCGAATATCAACAAAATCCTGCCTCGGTTACGAGAATAGAAAAATAAGTTTATACCAGTGCAGTTTTACTTGCACTAAGGAAATTTGATAAGTGGGTATAAATTTTTCTATACGAATATACTTTTCATGACAGGAATAGTTGATATTTTGTCATACATGAGTTGGGATTTTCTTAAATGTCATTTCGGACGAAGCATATTGATGATTATTTCTTCCAACAACTTTGTTCGTCAATCATAAAAATTCCAGAGCAATAGCGATATTGAGCGAGATTCACCATCCTTTCCGTGGCACGGGGAATCGCCTTCTGGAGAGTTTCTTCGCACCGAATAATCGTAAATTTCCAAGTCGTGGTACCCAGGTTTCACGATTCATTTTTAATAATAATCGTTTGCACTTGCTGCGTCAATATGTAGTACTGAAATTCGCGAAAAAAAAAACGGTTACAACTTTACACTGAAAAGCAAGGTGCCTCGTACAGCCGTGGTGAAATTGCGATGTTATACAAGTGGCCGTTGGTTTTTAATCATTTTTCTGGCGACACTTTTCCTGCACTTTTCTTTACAAACCTAAATCATTCTGTCTTATTGTAATTCGAAGTCCAACGGAGAACATGTATAGGATGTCTCTCTTTCAAATATCGTTAACGTACATACGCATATGCATTAATACGTATATTTGATCGTAAAAAAGGTGCCAGAATAAAGAAATGCTATTTAATTATGATAGAAAAATGTTTAATTTACGAGGTAAAGCTTATGCGTTAGTAATACCAAAATAAACGAAAAATTCTTACAACATTTATATAATAATAAAGAGAACATTTTTTTTTTTTTTTTAATAACATTCTTTATATTAAATAACAAATTATATATAAAAAAAAAGAAAGAAGAGAAAAAAACGAATCAGAACTTCCTTAATATACTGTTTTGCGAGGATTGCTGAAATGTGAAAACTTTTCCTAGGCTAAAAAGAGAGAGGAAAAAATCATCTGAAGAATTGTATCAAACACACTGTTGATGAGCCTTCAAATTACAGCCAACCTTACAAAAGATTCCATGATCTATTAAATATTAGAAATAATAAATATTTACATATGTGATACATGGTATACGTAGATCTATACAAAAAATCAGTGCTGTCGAAGAGAGAGAAGAGAAAGAGAGAGACAGAGTTTGAAAGATAGAAATAAAGATAAAAAAAAAGAAAAGATAAAAAAAAAAAAATATAACAAAGTAAGCCAATCGTTAAACGCGATTATTTTACATTTTTCACCATAAAACTTGAACAAGTAGTTGAGAAAAAAAAAGACACACAACAGTTGCCAATTTTGGTACAAATTTTGAGCAATACGCCATTATTCAGATATAAATCCTACAAAGAAACGAAACTACAGAGGCAGAAAGAACGTGAAATTACAAGAACATTTTTACTTCCAACTATATCTTTATATACAAACGTTAATAATCAAATAAATTATTTTTAAAAAAATAGAATCATATGGAAACAAAGGAAGAAAAAAAAAGTGTCTTCAACCAGGATATAATACCTAATTCTTCAATCTCTTCTTTTATCAAGTCAAACGGCGTACAACAAAACTATAAATAAAGCTATATTTGCATAATATAAAGCGGTATGTAACTTTTCGTCTTATTGTATAAAATATTATTTCTCTTAATACCGAGCAAACAGAGTTTCTCGAAACTCACCAAATTGCTCAATCGTTCCCATCAATCTTAGGGTTACTAATTTTTCCTTCCTGTTTTTTTTTTTTTCTTTTTTATCTGTTCTATTTCTTTAACATCCGAAAATCGAACAACCGACGATCACATCTGCCATTAAAAATAAAGAGCACCTCATGTACCCTTTGCAGAGGAAAGTGAAAATTGAAGCTCAATACATAAACCTAGTAATCTCGCGTGTTTAGTTAGTTTTTCGTTTCCTTTTTCTACGGTTCGTTTCTTTCTTAGTCCATGAAAATTTCATTCCCACATTTACGTTTAAGATATTGTGATTACTATTATTATTATTATTTTATCGTATTTATTAATATTATTGATTAACGAATATGTATACGTACTATATTTATATCTTACATTAAATCGTTAATTCATTAAGAACAATATACTTGCAGACAACCTCATTGTTCCTTATATATTATATAAACAAAAACTAAGATTGCAACAATAATGACAAAATCATTATACTGTTTTGTGTAAAATCTTCGAAATAGTAAGCATCCTTAGTATCTCGATAGATTTTATAAACGACGTGAAAACAGTTACTCCTTAAACCTAAAAGAGTTTTACAATCGTTGTATTATTTTGTCATAATCGCCGCACTTATCCCTAGTTGCAAATGCTAATAGCTAATCGTTCACCCTTATAAAAATAACACGCAATGAAAGGATTATCTAACATTGCTTTGTACATTCGCCCGTGCTCCAATTAAACTGAAAACCATAATTAGTGAGCTGAAGTAATTTCCAAACCATTGCAGCATGCTGTAATTGATATTTTTAAATGCATGTATAATTTCGCTACACATAGGGTGTAATTTCAGAAAGTAGCAGCTATCGAAATGGCCGGTTATTAGAATCTAGTCACATTTTATGGTTGGGGGAGGGGGATTGTGTTTGATAACAAGATCAAGTTTCAAATTTTCATATCCTACACACATTCAGCGCTCAAAAAAGTTTTTCAATTATATTAATCCTTATACCAATACATGTATAAATGTGAGCCTTTCTCACCATGCTTGAATGAACATTGGTTAAGTTTTCACTCAAAATTTGAGAAATTTAATTAGATTCATTTGGTTGACACGACTCAAATTAAATTTCGCGCAATATTCTTCTCACTGCGACACGACGATCCCCTTCAGATTTTCGCGATAAAAGTGCTTCAATAACGATTCAACTAATCTATTTCAAAGCTTCAAGTACACATTCTTTCCAACCTTGCGCGCATATTTATTATTATTCTATATTTTTTATTCCTAACTAGAATTACCTATAGAAACGGGTATTACATCCCTTAATATATCGTATGTATGTAATAACTGCATTTATTTGCCAATAGTAAAATAGAATATTATTTTATAATGACAGAATATGTGAGGATCGAAGTGTTCAACTGATTAAGTGGATTATTCACAAAATTTGCATTCAAACGATATTTACAGTGATTAAAAGTGAATTGTGCATCATATTGTGTCGACAAAATACAAGTAAATTGCTGTGGATGAATTCTGAGAAATGAACAGTTATTCTTTCACCAAGGGTGCAAAAATTCTTCTTGAGATCCAAATGTTCGTCTAGACTTTGATAGAAATCGGAGAAAGAAAATATTTTTCTTGTGTTTCAACTTTGACATCACAAGTTCTCAGAATTCATTACCCGAAGTGTACTCGTAAATAAGTCCGCACATTTGTATTTTCCACGGTTCACTCTTGATTATCTAACGGAAAAAAAAAGAATTGAATAGGTTCATCTTTCGTATTATTATTATATGATAACAAATGAAATATAGTTGTGTTAGCAAAACGAACGATATTTACAGATATTCACAGATAAATTAACAACATTCAACTAACATTAAATTACATCGAAGTTCGTAGTCACGCAAGAATTAATTACAAACGTTTTTCGTGAAATTGATTAATAACTGGCATAAATTTAAAACCACGTTTGTCTACGGACCTCCAACATCGCTACAATAATTTCAGTTTCCGTTGAATGTAACGGCTTGCATAGGAAAAAATTGTATCAAATTTCACATTTAGACACATTTCGTCGGCTGAGGTTAACATATCATCAGTATAAATGCGATGTCAAAATAAACATTTCTTCGAACAATAAATTATAAATACTTGATCCAATGTTGGAGTTAAAATGATATTTCAAAAACCCGCCCGGGGACTAGATCTGCGTATACGTAACTTAATCTTCGGAACGCGCTACACTCGAAAACGCGACATATTATGTGTTTTGATGAAATCAAATGGAAACGTGCCCATTATTATCATGTCTTATCGCCGATTGACAAAATAGGCGATGCCATTATTAACTGAGTAATAATTTAATACACTTAGCCATTACTGTTCTATTACCTACTTAAAATAACGAACATTAATAATTTAGATTTACCGGTAATCTAAATAAACCGGTACACTATCAATATACGTACTCCAATTTGGCAAATCTTCAAACATACTATTTTTCTTCCTTTCTCTTCATAATCTGGTAACGGATTTAACAAAATCAGGCACTACGAATAAGGATTTATGTTCCTTCTCGTAATGTTTAATAATTTCGAGAGAAAAAAAAACAAATTTAATTCGCTGCGAATGTAAAATGCAAGTTGAATTTGATGTATTCATATATCTTCTCGTTGATTTTGACAGTTAAATTTAACTTTGATCAAATCCTCCAAAGTGGTTGCAATAAGAATTGACTGCCATGTTCCAATATTTCCTGGAGACTAGCGTTGAATTTCTTTTGAAGGAATACTTGCCCAGTCAACCTCTTCCCCATCACCTTCTCCGTCAATATCCGCACCTTCAGAGAATTCCTCATCTGCACCTGAAAAAAAAAAGAAAAAAAATTACAGATCACATTTCATTCAAATAAGCAATTTTTTTCTTCTTAATTCCAGAGTAAGAAGGTTGTACATTTCTTTAGGGTTGAACCCCTAAATATTTAGACCTGCATTGTCCTAGGATAAAATTATAAATCTCTACTATACAGATGAACAATGTCGCTAATTATTTTAGAACTGTACAAAACTTACAAGTCTCTTCTTCGTCGTCAGAAGTTGAATCGCTATCAGTTTCCGAACTATCAGAATTTGCCGAAAGAGAACAATGATCATAGTCCTCTGGATCAGAATAGACCTCAGCACCAGGGAAAATGTACCTACCAGCTGTAGCTTGGTAGTAGGAATTATCTGCAATAGGAAAAAATAAGTAGGAAAAAGTTACATTTATAAATAACAAAGTACAAGTAATGGGCGAAAATAAACGTATGCATAGTTAGTTCACCTGGTAAACGGGCCGCAAGACTCTCTCTAACTTTGGCTTGCCAACAACGCCTCTCAAAATCATTTCTTTTCGTAATTTCTTCATCGTTAGAATCAGTGATCACTTTTTCTTCGGAACTGTCCACACTATTGCAACTGTCTCCCATACCAGAATCCATCGCTGAGTCAATAGAAACATGTCTTGCCTTTGAATTTATTCTTTCTGTATCTACAATGTCACGATCAATCGAAACAGACAAATTGTTTATTGTTGTTGGAGTGGAAGTGACTGTTGTGACAGGTGATTCGGTAGCGGACTCATTTGTACTGGACGAGCTTGAGTTGAGAAGTCTTGGGACAACATGGCACTCTTCTAAGTTGAGAATCTGTCCATTATTTTCTGACGTTGATTCTACCGATATTAATCGATCATTACGCGTGGCCAATACACGACTTGAATCGATACTGTCCAACAACTGTAGAGACGAATCAATTAACTCTGAGCTTGAGTTATTTCCAAAGTTCATTCGTTTCGGACTACTTTCGACGCTGGAGTCACCCAATCGTCGTTTTGGACTTTCGCCAAGCAAAGTGAATCCCTCGGCGTTTTCCATGTGACCAGCATGAAACGGGGAAATACAGATATCTGTGTTTTCGGAGTGCTTAGGTGTTGTGTTTGCATTGAT
The DNA here is from genome assembly GCF_021901495.1 of Neodiprion virginianus. NCBI lineage: Eukaryota > Metazoa > Arthropoda > Insecta > Hymenoptera > Diprionidae > Neodiprion > Neodiprion virginianus. The sequence goes on along the minus strand of NC_060877.1, from coordinate 5,404,511 downwards.
CATCAGGCTATCTTGACTTTCTGTTGACACGTGATGCGATTTTAGATTGAGCTCAACACTGTCTTGAGAAAATTCATGATTGGTAGTAGTGTCCTGACTTTGTTCCCACGAATCGTCAGCTGTATACCTAGATGGCAATAATTGTGTAGCTTCATTCAGAAGGTTATCTTGCCAACAAACTTCACTGTAGTTGTCCCCCATTCTGTGGAAATTCAATTACCAATTTTTGACCGATGGTCCCATCGTCTGTTTTATTTTTGGTAGTATACCCACTGTATTATACTTACAAATGACATAACTGATTGATTATGACATCTCCATCGCCTAATAGCTCTACGTCGAACTTCAAATGTGGAAGAGGTTCTCGATTTATGAGAATCTGTGGTACATGAGACGGAATGGAAGATGGAATCAATGCTACTGGTCTTACTTTTAAAGAAGATCCGATAACAATTAATAAATCGCAGTCATCTTTGTCCTTTGCCATAGCGTCGTGAAATACGTCTGGAAGTCCCTCCCCAAAGAATACAATGTCTGGTTTCATTATCCCCTGATTGACTAGATCTTGAAAAATACCATGAATGTTAGTTTCCTTGGCTCAACCAGCCAAAGTGTACGTATTTGACAACTATTGCCTCACCTCTGTAATTATCATTCGGATCCATTTCCGTAATGGAGGGTAAAGTGTTTGCTTTGCATTTTGGACACATTGGAATTTTTTGGGCAAATATTTCTTCCCTTATGTCATCTGCTCTAACTTGATATTTACATCTTGTACAGGATGCTGTGGCAAAAGATCCTGTAAACAAAAATACGTCCGAAATATATATACTAAATTGGAAGTAAAACTTGTCGGCACTTGCCTTACACTTAAACCATGTATTTATTGCTGTAAAAAATAATTATCGTTACTCACCATGACATTCTATCACATTCTCAATTCCTGCTACCTGCTCGAGGGTATCTATGTTTTGCGAGTAGTTTCTAAGCAACTTCTTGTGTTTGTCCAACATCTTGATAAACCTATGGCAGGGGCTAGGCTTAAATTGGCCAGGATAAATTTCACGAGCGAATTTGAAAAACGGTCGTGGATCCTGTGCAAAGTAATTTATATCGAACATTGCCTAAAAATGAAATGAATTCGTTAGAATCTTCGAATTATTGACACTCAATTGTATTTCGGATTGAATTAATATTAATGGACAAAAATAATACAGTTCAGAGTCGGCATTTTATTCGGGTAGACTCACTTGTGGATCGGGTAAATTAGGAAAATCTTGTGCTAGCCTAGAGTAAACGCCATCTCTACTTCTGAAGTCGGGAATGCCACAGCTCACGCTTACACCTGCTCCAGTCAGTACGATTATCTTTCGGCTTGATTTTATCAGCCTAACTACATCGTTGAGTGTATTAATATGCCTAAGCTTTTGTCTTCTAGGTGGTTCTGACATCATGTTCAAAATAATCTGAAACCACAAGGTTGAAACAAATTTTTTGAATTAACACATCCACTTTCTTTTCGTTTTTGTTTGATTGTTTTTACAGCACTGTCTATTACCGACCAAGTCTTGTTTTAAGAAACATCAATAAATACTTACCTTCCACAGAGTGAGGTCATCAACCTCTTCAGGTATCTGTGTGGAATCCATGAGAAGATGATGCAGGAGATCCCTAGGATCAGCTCCTGTCAGCATTTGTTTCTGAACCCAAGAAGAAACGGGTCTCCACTGTGGTCCGTCTTCCGCCTCTCCGGAGAGCTCGGAAAGCCCCGATAATTCGGACAAGTTTGATACGGTCGACGATACGTCGTCCTTTTCATTTGCTGTGTCTGGTCTAAAGAAGCGAAATGAATCAGCCTTTATAATATAACTAGGTATGTCATTACAAGAGAATTTAATGACAATTTGATCTTACGGATAACTGGTATCTTCACTTGTGGAATCTGTGCGAGCTGGTGTTGGTACAAGATTGGTTTCTGGTGTAGTTGGTGCAGATTTAGTTCCGTCGCCAAGTTCTGTAAATCCACTGTCGCCACCCAAAGTTTCTGGAACCAAAAGAAATTATCTTATTCTCTCCGAGCTTATGATAACTAAACGAAATTGAAAGTATGTTTTATTCAGGTGCTACATAAGAAAGTGAGTTGTTGAAAATAATCTTTAAACATTTCCAACATTAATACAATTCTGTTGATAATACTCAATTTCGGCATGAAAGTTATTTTTCATACTTACATTTCATGATCAGCTAATTCATCCATATTAGGATCAGTTTATTTATGCATTCAATTCGTTCCATTGATGAAATATAAAAATCAGTGACTCTCCAAACGGATCAATATCTCCCTGAGCTTCACTAATTGGTGATCATGCCAAAAAAAAACCAAAAAAATATACTCCGCTACATGAAAATACCTTACACTTGAGGTACATTTTGTATTGCAAAAAGAAATATCAAAAGAATACCATTATTAGTGGTAGAAATGATAATTGCTTCTCTCATAATCACAATCAAACAATAATTCACATACTAGGAATCAGTAGTTTCGCAAGGAAATTGTCCCACATTAACTGAGGATGAGAAATTTTCGGACGGCTTACAATTCACATTTTCTACACATATTTGATGTTGATCGATAATTTCATACAAATGTTACAGAGGTACATGCAGAGCTAAAAAGAAATGGCAGACATATCAATTCTCAAATCGTCCTTTGAAAATAAGAATGTAACATTTATTTTTTCTAAAGTATTGAAAAAAAACTTGCATAGTTTTAGTAAATTTAAATATATTTCTTGGTTTTTTACGAAATTCATTGAAATGTAGACTATATTATAAGAGCTATAATTCTCAATTCTTACAATTTGCCTAACTTAATCTTCCTTTTGGATACCTATGACACAGTAGATTATAAACTAAATGGTTCGCTTATTAATCAATGAAGTTGTTTATATACAATTTAATTTTAACATATGATTATTACATCATTACTCAATTTACATATTTTCCATAGAACATCCATCATATAAGACATTATGTTGTGCTTTATTACGAGTAATTATACCAATTCTAAGAAAAGGAATCTTAAAAAAAAAAAAAACAATAAGAACGTAAAAATATACTTCCATGCATTATTTACATCTAATGAACAGTTTTCATAAAATCGTGTGCGGCGGCCCATCTGATGAAGTAAACTTCATAATTTTTTTTTATTTCTCTACCTGGTAGAATGAAATGAAAATGTAGAGAAATATAATGAATGATAAAAAAAAATATGTATATATATATGTGCATCAAGTAATATAATAATAATAAAAACAAGTAACAACCGATGTGCTGTTGCATATTTGACAGATAATTTCGCGGGCTCTGGTAAACGTCAAGTTCGTATTATCTTTTGCGTTTGTGGAACTTGTGCCATCTGTGAACGCCACTAGACTACTTCGTACCGAGCGAGATCTCTCTGTCAGTGACCCCAGTTCGCGCGGAAGAACGAGAATCGAATGTAAATATTATTTAGCGAAAAATTATAAATAAATATTGACCGAGATCCGATTCGTTGCGATGAGGATATAATATGGTCAAAATTTATGCGGGGATAAGAGCGACGTTATTTTTCAAAATAGGCAAACGATGAAAAATAAAAATTTCGCCGCACTCGACGAACTGTCATGGCGGGCCGCCCCCTACGACGGACAAGAACAAACGGCATCGATGAAAATGGGCGGCCGTCTGTCGGGCCGCCATCTTTAATATAGAAAAATTTTCACTATTAATTTAGCATATTGTCTCAAAAATACCTTCCAGATCGTTGTGGACCGTCTCGTGCGACGCTTTGCAATCACCGAAATCGCGTTCCGACCCCTGAGAAGTTCCGTGACCGTCACAGTCAATCTTCCGACGTTTAGCTGGAGACGAATATTCTAGCAGCTCCGAATGAGACGCCATTTTCAACAGCTATGCAATCCGTAGTTCGCTTCGTAGCCGCTATAGGAAGCAGATGGCAAGACTGTCGTGGCTGTGCCTGGCGCTGCTCTTTTCCGGTCAAATCTTTTCCGTGTCGTACGACAAACTGCCAAGATGGTACGTATTTTTCATCCGTCGAATTGAGTGGAATCTTTCATAAGAAGTGAAAATTGTTTGACTCAAATGCCCTAAATGGGTCTGAACTAATAGTTCTCCGAAATATATATCCTGTATTCCGTCCCAGTGGGTCATGGATTATTTTTTTTTATAAGTCTTCAACTAACCGAAAAGTCAGCATGGAGGAGGCTAACGCTATTGTAACACATTTCTACGATGTTGTTGCCCACGCTACGCTATACTCCGATCGGGCCGAAACTCGAGAACATGATGTTCTTACCAATTTTCACCTTGAACGAAACTCATTAGCTTCAGTGTTCCGTAATGACCGACCTAACCTCAAAGTGATATGTGTGTTGATTCTTTATTTCAGACTGAAGGCACTGCTACGATCAGGACCCGAAAGTTTATGACCAATCGGCTATTATGCCGGAAACAAATGGTAAGGTTTTTGAGCTTTTTACCGAACGATTTGTTCTTCTAATGCAGCTTTTCACTCTTGAATCCGTTCGTCTAATAAATTCAAGTAGCAAGTAATTGCATTGATCAATCGTTCCTTCAACATGACTTGATAGGAATATATAAAATGAGGGACAAATTCATCAATGAATAGAGTACATATCATAAATAGATACGATTTCACGTTTTTGGATGCCATCATAACCTATCACCATACTGCCAATTGCTTTGTTTTTACCTCTTAGACACTATAATGTAATTCAAAGAAAATTGCAAAAGTATTGAAAGTTTCTCGCAATGAAGTGGAAATTTTATTCGTCAGGAGATCATTGAATGTATCGTAATATAAATAACTGCTGTCATTTATTCATGTAGTTGTTTGCATGCTTCTGTATTTTTCTATCAGGTCGTGGATGTGTTGCATCCCGGACAACCGTCGGTACGCAAAACAGAGATCCGTGAGAAACTGGCCAAGATGTACAAAGTGACCCCAGATGTAGTCTTTGTTTTTGGATTCCAAACTAATTTTGGAGGTGGAAAAACCACAGGTTTTGGTCTTATCTACGATACTTTGGACTTTGCCAAAAAGTTTGAGCCTAAACACAGGTTGGCCAGGCATGGTCTTTATGAAAAGCATAAGCAAACGAGAAAGCAGCGCAAGGAACGCAAGAACAGAATGAAGAAGGTACGAGGTACCAAGAAGAGCAAGGTTGGAGCTGCAGCCAAGAAGGTAAATTGATTATTTCTAACTCCTATAAGTACACTATTATCAATTCGTAGTTTTTGTACACTGCATTAAGAAAAATTTTAGTTATCGATTTTGATCATTTAGTATTGTTTGTTATTCTCTTTAGTATGGCATTGTACAACAAATAAGATTCTTTGAAACAGTTGAAAAGTATTTCTTGCAAGGGTTTTTGAGAATTTCAGCCAGCAATTACATTAGTTACATTTAAACATTTGTGAGTTTAAAGTGTGAAAGACTGACACTGAGAACTTTGCTTTTGTACAAGCTATACTATGATATAAAGTACGTACTATTAGGTAGCAAAAGGCATGAGATTTGAATAGATATCTGGTACAGGTGCTTTGTCAAAGTTTCAATTATAGTATGTACCGTATTGTTCTGAGTATAAATTGATCCTGATTGTAAATAAATTTCTTGCTTTTCGACTTAATTTGAGGATTTCAATATGTTTTTTTTTTTCAATATTATTTACATATAAGGGACTATCTCATCCATAAATCAAGTGTGAATTTTTTAATGACGATTTATATTTAAAACAATACGACATTGTTAAATTTAATATCTATTTTTTGGTGATGGGTCATTCTTTTACATAATTTTTTTTTCAAAAACAAATATCTTGGTTCATCAGATTGTACCATCTAAAATGTAAGTCATGCAAACGTCACCTTCATGTCATTCAATCTTTGATTAAATTTAACAATTTCCCTTCGGTTATGACGGAGTTAAAAAATAGCTTGGCTTCTACTCCAATGGAGCATTTTTGAAGATATCGGGACATTTTTCATATCGTGGCTTCGAAATTTTGAATCTATTCGGCCATGAATGATGCATCATTACAAATTCGAGAACCAGTCGAAATAATATGTTACTCATTTTTACTATCATTCCTAATTTTACTGTGTCTATAAAATTTCGAAGCTATTCGGCCATAAATTTTGATGCATCATTACAAATTCGACAATCAGTTGAAATGATCTGCTATTACTTCTTACTATTATTCTTAATTTTACCATGATTCTGCATGCATTGGTGGTATACGCTTTTCTGTTCACTTTCTAGGCAAAGAAGTAGACAAATGCACATCATTCACATTGCAATTCTGTTTCTCAAGAGAGAGAAATGGCGAGAGGATGTCTCATATTTATGATGTTTAATCGTGGTCCGCATGTCCTCGCAACAGCTGCTATCGATGGGATACTGTTTTATTTTTATTTTCGATATTCTGTAGCTTGCTGAATAACTTACTACAGATTTATCAAGTTCGATTATGTCACAAGTAAATTTCGTATGGATCTGTTGAATTAATTCTATCTAATGTTTATAGTACACTCATTCAGCAAGCTGTTAGGATCATTGAATTCTGTAAGCTTATTCATTCGCTACTTGTTCATTATTGATTTCAAGATTCACATATTCTATGTGCTGCATCATAGAAAATGTACAAACACGCAGTTCATGATTTACAATTTACTTGCTGGGCATTTCTCATAATCAATCAACCATATATTTTCATTTTTCGACTTGTTCTGAATTCTGATTCAATCAAATGCATGATAAAATCGCACTCTTGCTGAACACCAGTTAACTTTTTCGTAATGTCACGAAAACGTATTTTATGACAGGTTTTGACCTCCTATGATATAATTAATTTACTTATTACCTTGTAAATCATAGTGCTGCATGCTTCAGGTGAAGGGCTAAGTTTGTATCGTTCCACATTCAGTTTATTACTTTATTATCATTTCTGTCGCCATCTGGTATGAGGGAGAAACTGAAATCTTATCATCCTATTGTTCTGGTTGTGTTAATTTATTTCTGAATTGTAACGGATTTATCGATGCAGTTACTTCACCATCAGAGATCTTCATTGTGATGCAAATAGCTCGTTGCAAAATTGACACCGGACAAAAATTCGTTACAGTTTGTGAATGAAAGATACTATATATAATTTTATTCTTGCACTTGGGAATCATTTTGGGTAGCTTGATTACAACACCATTGGTTCTTTGTTTAAAAAAAAAAAAAAAAAAACCATTATAAATATCTGCCACATCTAACTTCAAGCTCACGCAGAATAGAAGATACTATGAACAATGAAAATTACTCCATTAATTTGCTATCATCAAGTTATGAAACAAGTATACATTACACTGATATTTTTTAGATCGTTAAAAGTTGATTCATTTAGTGCAAATCATAGGAGTCACTTTCTTGTTCAAAGTTCACTCATCTATCCGAATTCACTACGCTTTGAAAAATATGAGAAAATCTATCTTCCATCATTCAAATGATCTATCAAGATTATTCATTGATTTTGGCAAAACAATGTTTTTTTTTCTTTCTCTTGCAGTAAATCCATTGACGTCTACATCTTGACATGAGGCAACGACATGTAAACCTTATTATAATATTAAATAATAAAAGCCCATCTTTGTGATGTCAACTTTTAATTTTTTCTATGAGATTTTTCAACTCGTCTCAGCCACGTAACGTGTTAAATAAAACATGTACGTTTTATCTATGTAATGTACATAACTACATCTCTGGATCGTTGGGTTGTCATCATGTTTCAATGGCAAGTTTAATTCGGAAACCGGTATGTATATCTACTCTGGTATTTACTAGAGAAGAGTACAATTTCGAAGTTTTCAGGTGAGTTGAAAAATTAACGGCGGAGCCAGGAAATGGTATTTACGCAAACTACGTAACTTTTGTGAGCAACTGATAGTGGGTCGTAAGGCGCATAAATCAAGATTCAGGACTTACTCATAGACGCGCGTTCGCTATTCTTTCACCTGTGTAAAATTTGGAAGCCGGAACCATATTGGAGTTGTTTTACTTTTAATTTTTCGTGATATTACATTGATTCTTATAGAAAACTGTCTGACTCAATATAAAATCGAGAAAAATTGAAGGTAAAATAATTCTGGTATGGTACAGACAATTGCTTTGAAATTGTACTCAAGTGTTTTAAATAGAAATGAGAACAATTAGTGTAATTTTCATTAGCCTAGCATGATTTTGACTCACACACCTCTACATCCTTACGTATTTGAAGACACAACAATAAGTACCGTAAATCAACGAGTTCAAATTTAATAGAAAAACAACGCGTACGTCAGTGTGTATGGCTTTCGGTATACTGACGTAATCACTTGGTTCATTTATAAATGACAATACGTCTGTTGTGTTTCGTTACCGGCGAACTGCAACACCTGCGATGTTAATGTGGTCAATTGTTGAGTGCTTTCGGTCGTTTAAATAAAGATGTTTTGCAATGATGAACCGAGAGTCAGCGCTGTGGATATGGTTGCAAAAATTTTAATTGATAATCGATTGGAATTTGAATGTTAATACTTGAAGGAAATTGAAAGATAATGGACTGTTTATTTTCCTCAAAGCACACATTCAAGATCGTCCAGGTTTCAAACTGGATGATAAGGTGACAATTATCATACGATACATAGGTATAGGTAACGAAAAAATTGCATGGGTTAATTACAGATTAGTGTACAGGCACATTCGGTAATTATTAAACACGAAATACGCAATTTTTAAAACAGACGAGTGCAGCAGCAAAGCCTACATGACTGGGAGAGGATATAAGGAGGTGGTAGACTGTTTTACCGGTTCGTTGTCAGTGAAATTTGATCGTGCAAATATGCAACTGATGATCAGAAACTGTGATTGTTGAACTGCTATTTTAATAAACCAGATTTTCAGGAACGCCGTTTGACTAACAATGAGTATATTATCATCAACTATTAATAATTAACTTCAATCATTACAAAACATTGTGAAAATAACATTACATTACATGTATTTGTTCGTAACTGTTGATTTACCGAAATAGGACCCTTTTGCAAAAGTGTGCCGCGAAAAATGACTAGAATAATCGTAGCTGATATTATAATGTGTAAAGCGTTAAATAAGGCCAATGAAGTATCGCCGCTGATTTGCAAAGACCAGATTCATTAGTACGTTGAAGATTTATAGTCCAACCTTACGCGATGAACGACCATGCTATTTTTATAACTATTCTATTTAGTTTATTTATTATCCGCGGTAAAATCCATAAAACTCTGCAGTCGTTGTAGTAGAACAAACGAAGCAAGCAAGAGCAGCATGCTCTACTTTTGGTATAATGATTAGTCAACGTACATTACTAGCTACTTAAATTGTGTGTATGAAATTATATCCACACCCGTTTTCGACTTTCGAAGTGTGAAAGTTTCATTTCCGGAGGAATACTCAATGTGCGCACACTGCACTACTGGCATACGGTAATGGTTACTCTGTAACCTGATATTTAAGTATAAATTCATCTTATCCTAGCGCCAGCTTAATCAAACTGGTCCTTCAAACACCATAAACCCTTCCAAGCTTTATTGATCATTGGATGTAGCTACATCAAGCAAACCGCACAGAGATCCAATGTTTACCGAATCGGAACTGCGCATTTAAAGTCCGAATTCAATAGAAGTCTCGATTATTTATTTGGAACTTTGTGGCAACAACGTGTGTTTTTCCTTTGAAAATGTTCGCTTGTATTTAGAATGAGGTTTTTCCGGCGTAGTATTCGCTATTTAATATTTTATCCAAACCTCGCAATCCCGTACATTAAATAATTTGTATGTTACATATTGATGGATGTATACAGCTCTTCGAACCATGGAATCGACAATCTTTCATTAACTTTCCGGTATTCGAAAGAATTGCCGAAAATTTACCGTAATTTAACAGGACTTTGTATGTATAGAAGTTAGAATGCGAATGGCAAAGTCTGACTGAAGAAACATGTTAGGTTTTTTAAAGTTGTTCTTAGAAAAATCGCAAATAACAGCATACTATATATGTATGATCAGGTTGTAGTCTTATATCGGTAGTTTTTAACCGCTAGGATTGGATGGTAATTACAACACGCTCTCGAATACGCTTTCCAATGCTGTACCTTTAACGTCAGTTTTGATGACACGGTCAACTGGTGAAAATTGAAAAATTGCAAGGTATTGGAGCCCCTGAATCAGCCAGCTTATGATATTCGCAGTTTTGAATAACTTGGCGAAGTGGGTATAACTTGCGCGCAATACCTTAGACCTCACTTCAGACAGTGTAATTCGTTTCGGGATGGGTATTGATTTGGCATCCTGATGACGTTATATTTGCGTGAGATTACTATTTGGTCGTAGACTCTATAATCCAACCATTTTTCCGAAATCATAATGTTTTAAAGAAATCCTTTCATACATCTGTTATGCTAGGATGGTGATTTCACGTATCCGAAGACTTATCACCTGAGAAGTGCTTTAAACCCAAACCACACCAGATGAAGAGCATAAACGCGCGGAACGAAATTTGTCGATTTCGGAAAGAATTCTAGACCACATTAATGGAAATGCTGATTTGGTAATGAGGTGAAAATTTTGGAAACCAGTGCCAAAATCCAAATCAAACTACAACTGCAGGCTATTTCATTATAACATTCGACGGTTTCGCTCTGATAATGGACTCGCCCGTGGCTCGAAGCTCAGCCACGTCATTTCGATCTTCGTCGAGTAACCGTCTGCCCGCTGCTGGTAGTGAAAATCAGATGTCGATGTAGTTTCACACGCAGTATAGTAGGACGCGTCGCAAGACGTCAGTTCTGTGCGTTCTCGCTACAACTTGCGGTGAATTTTATATTGGAACGCACCTTTTTAAAATTTTTTAAAAGTAACAACAGTCATCCGACCATGAGTTTCCGTTGTTCAGGCTGGACATTCGTCGTATATTTCCCTTGAAGTTAACGAGAGAACGAGTACTGGGAATCCCCGAATTTTTAAAACATTTCAAGCAAGACAAGACATCCGTTCCATAGAGAGCAAGGAATTTAGTGGTACGATTGAGGAGCAATTCTACATAGCATTTTTTTTTTTGTTGGTGGTTTGGTATTCGTTGGGAGTATAAAAATCATTCAGAACTGGGAGCTATGTATCTAACAACAACTTGCAGCATATATTATTGCATAGTACCTTGAATAACAGCTATTTTCAAACAATGATTACATGTGTGAATTACGTTGTTGGTTGATGACTAGGATTCAGATGGTGAGATGATAGGCTTTGTTTGTACGCGGCCTGATTTAAATGTGCACAAACTCTATGTCTGACGACGTGTTTCAAAACTGAATAGTATTGAGTGCATTTATGTCTATGAACATTACGTAGAAAAAGTGCTTTTCACATTCCCTGATTTTTCCGTCTGTCAGATGAGTATAGTTTTAACTTAATTAATGCAAAGCGTATACTTGTACATCCTGACCACGAATATAAACCTTGTATCGCAGCTTTCTTTCTATTGCCGAGTACGATCGGCAATCCCAATTTCCAGAATTTGCCCGTGGATTTAAGACTTTGCGATTCCAGAATCCCCATACGCATATTCATTGTTACGTGATTAACGCTCGGTTGTGACCTGTGGTCCCTGTGGTGGTCCTGTGGCCATGCCATCATGTGCCGCATACGTATAAGATGTCCTATCCTATATGAAGATAGCACGAATCGCCACGCACTCTGACGGTTTTACAACAAAGTATTTGACAGTAGTGACGCGTATTGAAAACTGATGATGGAAGGTAACAATTACTGGGTAACCTACAGAGCGAAAGCGTTAGTAGCGTGGTTAGTGGTAAACCGAGGTGACGCGGTCGATATAGGTTATAAAATGACGGCTCGATGTCACTGATGCATAATAGTGGATTCATCGTTAGTAAAAATCCGACAAGGAACTTGTGTTATAATGTATGCGGAACGATCAGTTGACAATATAGTGTCGATCAATTGTATACTGATATGCTACGTCTCTAAAAATAAGTAATCAATGGCGTCTACGTCGTCGCGCCCGCGTTTCGAATTACAAATCACGTCGCAGCAAGGAATTTAAGAACCAATGGCTGACACTGAAAGACTTTAATTTGACATTTATGAAATTTTTATAAAGTAAGGAGTAAGTAAATATGATAAAATTACTTCTCTAAAACCATTGGATGAATACTGGTTGAGGTTATAACCGTTATTTGTGTTAAATGTGTGATGTTAATTGTACAACATACATTGCTGTTGCATGCAGGTCGGATTTACTGCTGTTACTTACACATTTCTTATGCAGTCCATGCTCATTGATAACGTATTGCTTGTCCTGTGAAATAAAGAAACTCTGACAAGAGCATTTGCTTGAATGTCCAGAGTTTGTTTCCGTTGCTAGTCATATAACGAATATGTTTCTAGCCAGCTGCTAATCACTTTTCTCTGGCCATATCTACATCGCGAACGGAAAATTACAACAGATATTGTGCAGTTGTTGGCAATTGCGCTTTTCAAACGAGTACATGGCATTTGCCTCATGCTGGTTTCTTGAGTTTCTTTATTTTTGGCTTACTGTCGTAACAATCCCAGAATAGTAGCCTAGTTCATTTTTTAATTCAAGTATATAGGTAGAACAAATTGAATTGTTGATTTGACACATCAAATTCAAGTCTTTATCATTTTAGGACAAAATAATGGATTTGAATCCAAACCTGCCAATTCTTCACGGATTGAAAACTCCTGTTGTCAAACTGGAGAGATGCGACAATATATGGAAGACACTACAGCTAATACGAAGAATGCAAGATACACACCTTGAAGATATTCAGGATTGGATAAAGAGAGAACCTGTAACCCCTGATGAAATACTTTGCAACAAAACACCCATGACATTCATACCTGATAAAACCCTGTCATTAAACCTTATTGGTGATCCACATTTACCAAAACCTTACATTGAGTATCATCCAATTCTCAATAATGGTAACAAGTCTTTGCCACAATTTCAATTAGCTGAAAAAAGTCGTGTTAATTTATACCACTGCGAAGTTTGCAGCAAAGAATTCTGCAATTACAAAAATTTTTCAGACCATCAAGAAGAAGTGCATAATATTACGTTACCTAAGAAAGCCACAACAAAGAAAGATAAATTTTCAAATAATTTCAATAAAACTGTTGCTTTAAAACAGAGATCTGATTCTGAGGACAGTAGTAACGACCAATTGAACAAAAAATTTATATCTGATGAAAACAGTGACCTCCAAACTGTCGTCAAGATTTTACCACCAACAACTGGTAGCACTAAGTGTAAATTGTGTAACAGATCTTACAAAAATATTAGAAAACATACAATACAATACCATAAAGTTAAATCTGTAGGTATATTGGACACCGTCTCTGACCAGAATTCGAATGAGCCAGTTGGGTCCATTTTAGAACTTGAACGATTGAATTCTGTTATGCCGGAGAGTGGATCGAAAACAGTGGATGAAGCAATACCTATATCACGACAGAATAGATATTGTACCAATCAAAATAATAGAAATATATCTAAACGTAAACTAAATATGCCCAGTAACCAAGTACACAAAAAGATGCGTAGCATGAGCCCGCGTGAAGAACAACTTAATTCAGAAAACCCAAAAAATCTCTTGTCATGTGAGATTTGCGGTAGGAAGAACCTACATAATATAGGTCTCTGTAAACACAAGGATAAGCACAAAATCAGTAATGAAATTGAACTTCAATCCAATATAAGGCAAACCCACAAGTCAATTGACTTCGAACCAAGATGCAAACTAAATTCAGAAACTTCAGCAACTGCCGTTACAGTACAAGATGACGATAGTAATGCTAAGCAAAACATTCCAAGGACAAGATCAAGTATCATCAAAGAACGTAGTGCTTTTATTGAAATGGTGCAAAATCCAATTGTTGCAACACTTGAACGAGATGCTGAAAGATATTCAGAAAAACAATGTTTGTGCGGTAGATCTTTCCGTAACGCATATATTCTTTTCACTCACAAATCTACCTGCAAGTTCTTAAACAGTCCTAATAGTGTTAAACCTTTGGAAACACGATCAGCAAGCGACAGGGACTCAGGTATCAGCATAACAATTAAGAAAAAGAATAATTCTTATGAAATAGTTAGCAAAGAAGGTAGTGATGAAGTGTTATTCAGAAATAATCATGATGCTGCAGAATTTGAAATATGTGATGAGACCTCAGATTCATCATCAAACAGTTCAGACAGTAGTGAATTTGACGATCCAATTGAAAGCCTTGTTCCAGAAAATTCGAAGTACAGTGAAAACCATTGTATCATCAAGTTGAAAGTGGTTGAAGAAGACATGGATGTCGAAATTGAGGATTTGTGTGATGCAGATCGTAGTAGTACAGTAATAGAAAATGGTACAAGTAAGATTTTTGGCCAGAATAAACGACAAGTTCTGTCACTGAGAGATTTGTGCAAAGAGTTCCTGTTTCAAAAAGGTGTAATGCCCAAAGGCGCGACAACTCACAAGTGTCAAAATTGCAAAATATTCCTTGGTAGTAGAGAAAAGTTGTCAAAGCACATTGAAAAGCATAAAAAAATGGTGAAGAGGTCGTGTACGTGTGGTATTAAATTTTCTGGTATAAAAGCATTGGACGCTCATATAGCATCGGTGCATCCAAAGTGTATTGAGTGTCCATATTGTAAGGAAAAGTTGAATAGTATTGCTGCTGTAGATGATCACGTTTGCATAATTGACCAGGGAGAACCATACACAGAAGATTTTAACGAAAATCATCCTTGCCCCAACTGTAATATTGTTTTCAATAATGTGACATGGTTGGACAGCCATATGAGATCCAAACACTTGGACCCAAATTTTCCATTCCAGTGCTATCAATGCCTAGAGAAATTTCCTAACGAAATGGCGAGGAGTATACATGCGCACAAGAAACACAATCGCGGGATGGCATGCTCAATTTGCAACGAAAAGATTCAGAGTCATAGAACGAAACAAAAACACGAAGCCTATCATCGTGGAGTTGGATTTCCATGTCATACATGTAAGAAAACGTATCGCTCAAAAGCGAATCAATTGAATCATCTTCGAACTGTTCACAGTGACTTTAGTAACAATAAATTGCAGTGCTCTATTTGTCAAAAAAGCATAAAAACAAAATCGTTTAGAAAGCATATGCTCAGGCACAGTAGTGTATTACAATGCGAGTTGTGTGACAAGGTGTTCTATGACTATAGAACCTTAGAAAGACACATTATGGACCGTCACAGTAACGAAAATTATCCACGTAAAAAGTGTAATGTATGCGGTGTGTCATTTCCAACTGAAGAACAGTTGGAGGCACATGTTACGGTTGAAAAATCTGTGAAAACTAATCATCACAAGAACATGTAACGTAAACTTGTCTGTAAGGTATTCTAGCTGGAAACTATTTCCAATATACTTGTATGGAACAATCCATGTATGTTGCTGATCACAATAGTATAAGTTCCTATGACCCGGTGTATTAGGCATTCAGAGAGACTGAGATATTATATAGATAATTTAGGTACAATGTTGAATTCTTGTCAATTCTTCCACTGAACAAAATTACTTTTACTTAATGAAATAAATTATTGCGTTTCAATGTGTTTCTTCTCGCTTTTTGAGTATGATTATCAGATTCAAATATTTCACCTATCGTTATACACATCAGTATTCAAGAAGTTTCATCAAAGTTTGGATAAAAATGATAAATAAAGTAAATACCAAATTTTTACTGGATGTTAAAATTATAAATTTTTCACACGCTTATAAAACCTGTACATGTTATTCACTGTAGAATGCATCATGTGATATCTGATAACATTTAGAGTAAAACCTATGTATGTATTTGGAAATATCTGAGTTGTTACTTGTCTCGAAGATGACTTTAATCGAATTACTTACGTATTAAAGAAAGTTATATTTTTCCTTAGAACAATTTTTAGTGTGAAAATTATTTTACCATGTTTTTGAAATTTTTTTACTTGAGAATAAGCCTTGGAATTATATGTTTGTCTATTAGCGAGTATACATGTTGTGTAATACAGAGTGCATTTGAATACATTGCAGGCAATGAAGCCTTCATTTTTTTTTTGTATATTCAGGTATGATATGCATTAATTTTATATCGCTGAAAACGTATTAATTGAACAAAATTAGTTACAAGTAATTATATCTCTGCTATATAAGAATATATATGCATACATTGTATACATATACACATATATGTATGTTGTATATCGTTTTCACGAAATCGTACTATAGCCACAAATGGGAAATTTGTGATTGCTATGACTTTTATATAGGAGTTGACTTTACGAATACTTCAGTTAATTGGTGTTACATGACTGTGAAATCGTATAATAATTAACAATAAATAATTTTATTGAAGAGTTTGACCCAAATGATCAAAAGAGCCTTGAAACAGTAGGAAAGAGTTTTGGTACTACTTGTAGATGTATTTGAGTTCGTCGGCTGAAAAATTTATCAACTATTATCTCGGAAGATAATTTGGCGGTAATAAAAATAATCGCTTTCTGCCATAACTTAGCTGATATTTTAAGAATTGAAATACTTTTCATGAAACTGGTTCTTTTCGAATCTGTAGGTTATTTGCAAACTTTGAGAATTTATTTTTATCTAGTTTTGTACCATGTCGCGTTAATTACACGCCCATCGAGCATTGTAAATATAGCCAAATGCCGACGTATGTAGTTATTGAATAAAAATCAGAAACATCATGCGTCAATCGACCTATTACTTGATTTACTTTACAGGTATGGAAACCGTATGAGGTATCCCAATTTTGTCAAGTACGAATGGGTATGTATACGTATTATGGATGATTTGTTTCGGACTGAATGCAAAAACACAGTGTTGATTAAGGCGATTAAATACAGATTGTAGCGAGATTATCACGTACTGCTTGCAACTGTATGTGTGCAGAAGATTTCCAAAATACAATAAGTACACGCAGTGTTTCTCTGATAAATGATTGACTCGCGGTTGGTTGATATTTTGTTAGTCAATAAAAACAAAAATTCCTAGCAGAGCGTGGTTTCGATCCACGGACCTCTGGGTTATGGGCCCAGCACGCTTCCACTGCGCCACTCTGCTCTTTACATCTACGGTAATCCTGATGGTATCTCAACATTGAATATTTAACACATGTTTGAGTTACGCGGAATAATTGCGTCTGAACTTCATTTGTTCAAAAATCTAGTGAAGCGAGGCTCCTAATAGGCTAATTTAAATACAAATATGTGCACCTGTGAAATGGCGGGCCGAAGACTGTTCTTTGCCGAAACTAATCTACCATAAATCATAGACTACCGAAACTCCACTATACTGCAACTACTTATGAGTTGTTAACGGATATTACACGATGTATTTTAGAAAGAAGGCAGAAAAAAATATGGTTAGTTGTAATTGTGTTGTATTATTCGAATCCCCCAAAGTTACCTCTCGCGCAAAAACTTGCCGCCAGGTACAACTATTCACAGAAAATATGCCTATTGTCGGGGTCGTATGCGTTCTATAACTTAACATGATCCAATCATATCACAAAAAATTCGCATAACATATATCTATATCATGATCTTTCATGAACAAACATTCAGATCACAGACTAGGTGCTTCGTTTTTTTGAATTAAAACGTATTACATTTTAGATGAAAGTAGAATGAATTATTTGGTGCACTACACCGACGTAATTTTGCGAGAGGAATCGATTGGCCGCAGTCTCAATGCGCTGCAATCATCGAAACTAAACATTTCATAATTTTCCCGGAGATAAACTGGATTTTTTACAATAATACGGCTATAATATGAAAATCGAAGAATCATTCATTTCGAATTGGGATTCTATTCGACTCGCGCGCGATGTATTCCATAACATTAATATTCATAATGATTCCAACAACTTTTCATTTGCTCTCTCGCTCCTGAATTTTCCTAGGCATAGAATCGAAACGCTGTTTTAGCCAGTGGCGAGTAAAGCATCTACGTTGGGTAGAGAAGCAGAATTGTTTTCAAAAAGTGGTCGTATGGAAAAAAATTCATAGCCACTGTGATACATCACGTATGCGCCAATTTTGATCGGGATAAAATGCATGCTCCGTATATGAGACAGTATTTAACACAGTGGCATGATTCAAACACCTAAAAAGGTGATTGTCGGCGATTTCTTTTTTTTTTTTTTGATAAAGAGAGAAAGAACGAAGCTTCTTAAATCTTCTAGTGTATTTTAACACACATTTGAAAGGTAAGAGCAAAAATTTTTATCATCCGACTGTAGTAGAACGGCAGCGTTATTAGCTGACCCGTTGACTGAAGAATATGTCTTTAGTCAAAGGCTGACCATCGAAGGGCCAAGCCGCTGGAATCGGCAGGAAAGATAACATGCGTATTTCTTGTCTGTAATGTGAAGACTAAAATCATTACACATCTTGTCATATCATAGATCATACATCATACATCATAAATAGTATTAAAGTTCGAAACCAAAGTTTGGATGATCGGATGTTCAGAAAGTGACGTCACCGAAATTTTTTTTTCTCTTGACGTCATCGATCTATAGTAATCAGCTAGTCGAATTCCTCAGTCTGGAAACAACCGCGCAGTAGAGCGGACGTTTGAAAATCGCGTTCCGCAGATTGCGAGTACCGGGTTCTCTACCACCTGGATCCTGCGCTCTAGGTTCGCTTCTTGGTGCACCTCGAGTTCCAGGACAAGCGCTCCGTAGTTTCTAGGCTCCAGGTCCTCTACCTGATGAAACTCGACTTTTAGGCGAGCGCTCCGTATTTTCGGCGCTCCAGGTCCGCTACCTGGTGAAACTCGACTTCCAGGACAAGGTGGAGGAGAAGGATTTCTACACAGTGAGTATATTTTTATAATATTTAAAGGCAATTGTAATTATATTGCATCTAACATTATTTTAACTTCTCATGTATACAATAAATTATTTCAATTGATTTTTCGTGCAAGCCCAAATTCAGAAGCTATCAATGCGTTTGCAAAATTTCTAATTTTTCATAATTTTCCTACGATCTTCTTGGTGAAATCTGTCAAAGAAAAAATTATATTAATCCTTCAGCAGTATTCTTCATGTGTTCTAATACTGAAAATATTTTTTAGTATTCGAGATGGTATTATATAGCTATAAATGCGCTAATGAAATTTATTATATTGGATGAATTGATTGATTATACTAATCCTTACACAATATTTTCGATATGTTCCTATACTGAAAATATTTATGACTATTGAAGGTACAACCCAAGGTGGTTATCGGTGGTCGTTGGAGGTGGTCGGAGGTGGACGAGGAGGAGGACGAGGAAGACTAGGAGAAGAAGGTGGCTGAGGATTTGTGCTCGGTGAGTAAAACACTTTTATAACATTTGATGGCAATTGTAATTATATTTCATCTAAAATATTTCAAACTTGTCATGTTTACATTAAATTATTTAAATTCATTTTCCGCGCAAGCACAAATTCGGTAGATATAAATGCGCTAATAAAATTTATTATATAATTGATTAGTTAATTAATTACATCATTCTTTACACAATATTTTTAATGTGTTCCTATACTGAGAATATTTATTACTATTCCAGGTATAACCCGAGGTGGTTGGCGGTGGTTGGCGGTGGTCGAGCTGGACGAGGTGGAGGACAAGGATTCGTGCTCGGTGAGTTTAACATTTTTACAATATTTGATGAAGTAGAATCAGCATCAGGAGTAGGATCAGGGGAAGATGTAGAAATAGGAGTAGAAGTAGGAGTAGGAGCAGAAGTAGGTAGGGCGGGGCGGGTCGTGAGAGGGGAGGGGAGGGGTGGGAAGGGGATATTATCATATCAAGTTATCAGTAATAAGCAATTGCGGGTAAAATATTAGCTTACTTTTGTGAGTATTTATGAATATAGCCTCTATGAATATTCATTGTTGGTGTATAAGGTCTGGAAACGTACCTACTTTCTGTAAGAGATGTTGAAGATTTTCAACATAATTATGTTTCAGTTCTGTGCCCCACCTAGTGATCCACTAGTACATATCCTCCGACGTGACATCGCTGTGCTACGTATAAAGAAGAAAAGATTTATTAAGATGCAAATCGCTCCTCTCTTCTTGTCATTGTGCTTTCAGCCATTGTTATGCTGTGTGTTTAAAATTTAAGACAGTATATAATATAGAATAACAGGTACAGCTACGAATATAGCACTACAATAAATCTTATAGAAATGAGCTCTTATTGAGATTTCTCTGTATTTATAACTCGACGCGAGAAGGCAAAAATCAATGTAATGCCATCTGTAAGGTAATTGGACTCGTATTTGCACTACGAGAACTCGTTGGGCATTTTGTGGTGAAGTTTGAAAAATTGTTGTACAAGACATTAAATAACTATAAAAATGGATAAAAAATATTATCCCCAATTGTGAATGTAGCTAATACAGCTTTAACCGTATATTGATTATGTTAATGATCTATTGTTACAAGATCGGAATTAGATAAGCTCTCTAAATACTTTTGTCTAGTCTATTAATTTATATCATGTATATGTAAATGTATATTTCTTCAGTTTATACAATCACTGCACTAGGATTACCCTTGCCACGTTTTATGTTGCGCTTGTGTAATTTGTATATTATTAACCTTACGTTTTACTCTATTTGCGACAAGTTGTGAGTGTTTCTAATTTCTTGGCAATTATTTATGTACATGTATGTGTATATATGTATATCTATACATATGCATGTGTATATACATATATACACATGTTTAAAACTAGATTTTTACAATAAACACAGAGGTTTTAGTATATTCACATACGGATTTCTGTGTATAGGTATACTTGAACTAAAATATCCTTATCTCTAATACGGAGTTCTTCGTAATTCGCATTTGTTCTTGTAACCCAATGTCCTACATACGATGGCAAAAATCGAGATCCAACTTAACTGAGTCCCAAAGCCCTGTTGACATAAAAGCAGCTATTTGATAGAAATTATAGTTTATAGTTTACACAGCCTATTGCATGATATTTCATCATAAACACATATGTTTCAATGTATTTAGGAATAATTTATCAAATGTACAGAGGTCATGTGCAAAAATAAATGAATTCGATCGCAGTTTTATGTATTCATTAGAGCTTTAACAATAAATTTAAGCTTTGTTACTTCTTTTATTTTATTATGGATAATCAGAAACATTTCCGACTATTCGTGCTGTGGAAGCATGGGGATTAAACCAAATGTAGCAAAAGATTAGAAACAGTGTATGTAGAGTACGGGTATTTTTCTAATAATGCAAACACGTGCCGCTAGCTTAGTTTTGACATATCTAGAATACCACGCCTTGCGAATTAGCTTTCCAGACAGAGATGAATGATGATTTTTAAGGACTGCATTATCGTTGTTGAATACTCTATGCCTCGTGGGAAACGAAAATCTGTAACGATAAAATTGATGCACCGGATCATCGTCGACTTTAACTTTTGAAATGTCCTACCATTTTCGAACACCTCCTACCTCCCCCTGCCACCTCCGACCATCAATGGCCACTTTCGACCACCCCCTATCACCTTCTGCCAGCGCCGACCACCTCCTACCATTTCCGAACACCTCCAACCATCCTATTTACCTATATTACTAGATTAGCTATGATATGAAAAGAGAAGAATTATTCGTTTCGAAATGGGATTCTATTCGACACGCGCTCGATGTATCCCATAACACTAATATTCAAAATTATTCCAACAACTTTTCATTTGCTCTCTCGATCTTGAATTTTCATAGGCATAGAATCGAAACGCTGTTTTAGCTGGTCGCAAGTGAAGTATCTGCGTTGGGTGGAGGAGCAGAATTGTTTTTCGTAAAGTATTCGGATGGAAAAAAATTCAGAGTAACTGTAATACATCACGGATGCGCTAATTTTGAACGAGACGAAATGGATGCTTCGTATATGAGACGGTATTTAACGCTGCGTAGTGATTTAAAGACCTAAAAAGGTGATAGGGAGAGAAAGAACGAAGCTTCTTAACACTTCGAGTGTATTTTAACACACATTTGAAAGATACGAGCAAAATTTTTCATCATCCAACTGTCGCAGAACGGCAGCGTTATCAGCTGAGCCGTTAACTGAAGGATATATCTTCAGTCAACGGCTGACCATCGAAGGGCCTGGCCGCTTGAGTCTGGAATCGGCAGGACAGATAAAGTGCGTATTTCTTGTATGAAATGTGAAAACTAAACTCATTATACATCATATCATATCATCATACATCGTACATCATACATCATACATCATACATCATCATACATAGTATTAAAGGTCGAAACCAGAGTTCGGATGTCGGATGTTCAGAAAGTGACGTCACCAATTCAAAATCAGCTAGCCGAATTCCTCAGTCGGGAAACAACCGCGCAGTAGAGCGGACGTAGGAGGATCGCGCTCCGCAAATTTCGAGTACCGGGTTCTCAACCTCTCGGATCCCGCGCTTCGGGTCCGCTACGTATTTCGAGTACCGGATTCTCAACCTCCCAGATCTACAATAAATTATTTCAATTCGTTTTTCGCGCAAGCCGAAATTCAGTAGCTGTCAGTCCGCTAATAAAATTTCTCGACTTCCACGATAAGCGCTCCGTGGTTCCTGGTTCATGTCTACAATAAATTATTTCAATTCGTTTTTCGCGCAAGCCGAAATTCAGTAGCTGTCAGTCCGCTAATAAAATTTCTCGACTTCCACGATAAGCGCTCCGTGGTTCCTGGTTCATGTCTACAATAAATTATTTCAATTCGTTTTTCGCGCAAGCCGAAATTCAGTAGCTGTCAGTCCGCTAATAAAATTTCTCGACTTCCACGATAAGCGCTCCGTGGTTCCTGGTTCATGTTTACAATAAATTATTTCAATTCGTTTTTCGCGCAAGCCGAAATTCAGTAGCTGTCAGTCCGCTAACAAAATTTCTCGTCTTCCACGATAAGCGCTCCGTGGTTCCTGGTTCATGTTTACAATAAATTATTTCAATTCGTTTTTCGCGCAAGCCGAAATTCAGTAGCTGTCAGTCCGCTAACAAAATTTCTCGTCTTCCACGATAAGCGCTCCGTGGTTCCTGGTTCATGTTTACAATAAATTATTTCAATTCGTTTTTCGCGCAAGCCGAAATTCAGTAGCTGTCAGTCCGCTAATAAAGTTTCTCGACTTCCACGATAAGCGCTCCGTGGTTCCTGGTTCATGTTTACAATAAATTATTTCAATTCGGTTTTCGCGCAAGCCGAAATTCAGTAGCTGTCAGTCCGCTAACAAAATTTCTCGTCTTCCACGATAAGCGCTCCGTGGTTCCTGGTTCATGTTTACAATAAATTATTTCAATTCGGTTTTCGCGCAAGCCGAAATTCAGTAGCTGTCAGTCCGCTAATAAAATTTCTCGACTTCCACGATAAGCGCTCCGTGGTTCCTGGTTCATGTTTACAATAAATTATTTCAATTCGGTTTTCGCGCAAGCCGAAATTCAGTAGCTGTCAGTCCGCTAATAAAATTTCTCGACTTCCACGATAAGCGCTCCGTGGTTCCTGGTTCATGTTTACAATAAATTATTTCAATTCGGTTTTCGCGCAAGCCGAAATTCAGTAGCTGTCAGTCCGCTAATAAAATTTCTCGATTTCCACGATAAGCGCTCCGTGGTTCCTGGTTCATGTTTACAATAAATTATTTCAATTCGGTTTTCGCGCAAGCTGAAATTCAGTAGCTGTCAGTCCGCTAACAAAATTTCTCGTCTTCCACGATAAGCGCTCCGTGGTTCCTGGTTCATGTTTACAATAAATTATTTCAATTCGGTTTTCGCGCAAGCCGAAATTCAGTAGCTGTCAGTCCGCTAATAAAATTTCTCGACTTCCACGATAAGCGCTCCGTGGTTCCTGGTTCATGTTTACAATAAATTATTTCAATTCGTTTTTCGCGCAAGCCGAAATTCAGTAGCTGTCAGTACGCTAATAAAATTTCTATTACTTTATAATCTTCTCATAATCTTCTTGGTAAATACGTCGATAAAAAAATTATATTAAACCTCACACTTGAAGGTGTTCGGAGTTGGACGAGGAGGAGGACGAGGAAGACAAGGAGATGAAGGTGGACGAGGACTTGTGCTCGGTGAGTAAAACACTTTTATAATATTTGATGGAAATTGTAATTATATTTGATCCAAAATATTTCAAACTAGTCATGTTTACATTAAATTATTTCAATTCATTTTTCGCGCAAGCACATATTCAGTAGCTATGAATAATCTTATACAATTTATTACATCATTAATTAATTAATTAATATTCTTATAATATTTAATGGCAATTGTAATTATATTTCATCTGAAATATTACAAACTTGTCACGTTTACAATAAATTATTTCAATTCATTTTTCGTGCAAGCACATATTCAGTAGCTATGAATAATCTTATACAATTTATTATATCATTAATTAATTAATTAATATTCTTATAATATTTAATGGCAATTGTAATTATATTTCATCTGAAATATTACAAACTTGTCACGTTTACAATAAATTATTTCAATTCATTTTTCGTGCAAGCACATATTCAGTAGCTATGAATGATCTTGTACAATTTATTATATTATTAATTAATTGATTAAATACATTAATCCTTACACAATATTTTCGATTATTCTTCCTATACTAAAAATATTCATTACTATTCCAGGTATTACCCGAGGTGGTCGGAGGTGCACGAGGAGGAGGACGAGCTGGACGAGGAGGAGGACCAGGTGGACGAGGAGGAGGACGAGGTGGACGAGGAGGAGGCGGGGTGGGTCGTGGGAGAGGACCTCTCCTCTCCTCAGAGGAGAGGAGGGGGAGGGGCAGGGAAGGGGGAGAGGTGGGCGGGGAGGGGGAAGGGATGGGAAGGGAAGGGGTGGGAAGGGCGGTGGGGAGGGGAGGGCGGCGGGGAGGGAAGGGTGGCGGGGAGGGGGAAGGGAAGGGAAGGGAAGGGAAGGGAAGGGGAGGGGAGGGCGGCGGGAGGGGGGCGGGCGGGCGGGCGGGAGGGAGGGAGGGAGGGAGGGAGGGCGGGAGGGAGGGAGGGAGGGAGGGAGGGAGGGGGGGCGCAGGGGGGGGGGGGTGTACTGCTCTAATAACTCTAACGGGCTTGCATCGACATCCGTCCTCCACTCCCTCCCGCCCTCCCTCCCTCCCTCCCTCCCTCCCTCCCGCCCTCCCTCCCTCCCTCCCTCCCTCCCTCCCTCCCACCCACCCGCCCGCCCCCTCCCGCCCCCCCCTCCCCACCCCTCCCCCCGCCCCGCCACCCACCCCTTCCCGCCGCCCTCCCCTCCCCGCTGCCCTCCCCTTCCCTTCCCATCCCTTCCCCCTCCCCGCCCACCTCTCCCCCTTCCCTGCCCCTCCCCCTCCTCTCCTCTGAGGAGAGGAGAGGTCCTCTCCCACGACCCACCCCGCCGCCTCCTCGTCCACCTCGTCCTCCTCCTCGTCCACCTGGTCCTCCTCCTCGTCCAGCTCGTCCTCCTCCTCGTCCACCTCCGACCACCTCGGGTAATACCTGGAATAGTAATGAATATTTTTAGTATAGGAAGACATCGAAAATATTGTGTAAGGATTAATGTATTTAATCAATTAATTAATAATATAATAAATTGTACAAGATCATTCATAGCTACTGAATATGTGCTTGCGCGAAAAATGAATTGAAATAATGTGATGTAAATATTTTCAGTATAGGAACACATCAAAAATATTGTATAAGGATTAATATAATTAATTAATTAATTGATAGTAGAATAAATTGTATAAGCTTATTCACAGCTACTGAATATGTGCTTGCGCGAAAAATGAATTGAAATAATCTAATGTAAATATTTTCAGTATAGGAACACATCAAAAATATTGTATAAGGATTGAAATAATTAATTAATTGTTTAATAATATAATAAATTGTATAAGCTTATTCATAGCTACTGAATATGTGCTTGCGCGAAAAATGAATTGAAATAATTTAATGTAAACATGACTAGTTTGAAATATTTTGGATCAAATATAATTACAATTTCCATCAAATATTATAAAAGTGTTTTACTCACCGAGCACAAGTCCTCGTCCACCTTCATCTCCTTGTCTTCCTCGTCCTCCTCCTCGTCCAACTCCGAACACCTTCAAGTGTGAGGTTTAATATAATTTTTTTATCGACGTATTTACCAAGAAGATTATGAGAAGATTATAAAGTAATAGAAATTTTATTAGCGTACTGACAGCTACTGAATTTCGGCTTGCGCGAAAATCGAATTGAAATAATTTATTGTAAACATGAACCAGGAACCACGGAGCGCTTATCGTGGAAGTCGAGAAATTTTGTTAGCGGACTGACAGCTACTGAATTTCGGCTTGCGCGAAAACCGAATTGAAATAATTTATTGTAAACATGAACCAGGAACCACGGAGCGCTTATCGTGGAAGTCGAGAAATTTTATTAGCGGACTGACAGCTACTGAATTTCGGCTTGCGCGAAAACCGAATTGAAATAATTTATTGTAAACATGAACCAGGAACCACGGAGCGCTTATCGTGGAAGACGAGAAATTTTGTTAGCGGACTGACAGCTACTGAATTTCGGCTTGCGCGAAAACCGAATTGAAATAATTTATTGTAAACATGAACCAGGAACCACGGAGCGCTTATCGTGGAAATCGAGAAATTTTATTAGCGGACTGACAGCTACTGAATTTCGGCTTGCGCGAAAACCGAATTGAAATAATTTATTGTAAACATGAACCAGGAACCACGGAGCGCTTATCGTGGAAGTCGAGAAATTTTATTAGCGGACTGACAGCTACTGAATTTCGGCTTGCGCGAAAACCGAATTGAAATAATTTATTGTAAACATGAACCAGGAACCACGGAGCGCTTATCGTGGAAGTCGAGAAATTTTGTTAGCGGACTGACAGCTACTGAATTTCGGCTTGCGCGAAAACCGAATTGAAATAATTTATTGTAAACATGAACCAGGAACCACGGAGCGCTTATCGTGGAAGTCGAGAAATTTTATTAGCGGACTGACAGCTACTGAATTTCGGCTTGCGCGAAAACCGAATTGAAATAATTTATTGTAAACATGAACCAGGAACCACGGAGCGCTTATCGTGGAAGTCGAGAAATTTTATTAGCGGACTGACAGCTACTGAATTTCGGCTTGCGCGAAAACCGAATTGAAATAATTTATTGTAAACATGAACCAGGAACCACGGAGCGCTTATCGTGGAAGACGAGAAATTTTGTTAGCGGACTGACAGCTACTGAATTTCGGCTTGCGCGAAAACCGAATTGAAATAATTTATTGTAAACATGAACCAGGAACCACGGAGCGCTTATCGTGGAAATCGAGAAATTTTATTAGCGGACTGACAGCTACTGAATTTCGGCTTGCGCGAAAACCGAATTGAAATAATTTATTGTAAACATGAACCAGGAACCACGGAGCGCTTATCGTGGAAGTCGAGAAATTTTATTAGCGGACTGACAGCTACTGAATTTCGGCTTGCGCGAAAACCGAATTGAAATAATTTATTGTAAACATGAACCAGGAACCACGGAGCGCTTATCGTGGAAGTCGAGAAATTTTATTAGCGGACTGACAGCTACTGAATTTCGGCTTGCGCGAAAACCGAATTGAAATAATTTATTGTAAACATGAACCAGGAACCACGGAGCGCTTATCGTGGAAGACGAGAAATTTTGTTAGCGGACTGACAGCTACTGAATTTCGGCTTGCGCGAAAACCGAATTGAAATAATTTATTGTAAACATGAACCAGGAACCACGGAGCGCTTATCGTGGAAATCGAGAAATTTTATTAGCGGACTGACAGCTACTGAATTTCGGCTTGCGCGAAAACCGAATTGAAATAATTTATTGTAAACATGAACCAGGAACCACGGAGCGCTTATCGTGGAAGTCGAGAAATTTTATTAGCGGACTGACAGCTACTGAATTTCGGCTTGCGCGAAAACCGAATTGAAATAATTTATTGTAAACATGAACCAGGAACCACGGAGCGCTTATCGTGGAAGTCGAGAAATTTTATTAGCGGACTGACAGCTACTGAATTTCGGCTTGCGCGAAAACCGAATTGAAATAATTTATTGTAAACATGAACCAGGAACCACGGAGCGCTTATCGTGGAAGTCGAGAAATTTTATTAGCGGACTGACAGCTACTGAATTTCGGCTTGCGCGAAAACCGAATTGAAATAATTTATTGTAAACATGAACCAGGAACCACGGAGCGCTTATCGTGGAAGACGAGAAATTTTGTTAGCGGACTGACAGCTACTGAATTTCGGCTTGCGCGAAAACCGAATTGAAATAATTTATTGTAAACATGAACCAGGAACCACGGAGCGCTTATCGTGGAAGGCGAGAAATTTTATTAGCGGACTGACAGCTACTGAATTTCGGCTTGCGCGAAAACCGAATTGAAATAATTTATTGTAAACATGAACCAGGAACCACGGAGCGCTTATCGTGGAAGACGAGAAATTTTATTAGCGGACTGACAGCTACTGAATTTCGGCTTGCGCGAAAACCGAATTGAAATAATTTATTGTAAACATGAACCAGGAACCACGGAGCGCTTATCGTGGAAGACGAGAAATTTTGTTAGCGGACTGACAGCTACTGAATTTCGGCTTGCGCGAAAACCGAATTGAAATAATTTATTGTAAACATGAACCAGGAACCACGGAGCGCTTATCGTGGAAGGCGAGAAATTTTATTAGCGGACTGACAGCTACTGAATTTCGGCTTGCGCGAAAACCGAATTGAAATAATTTATTGTAAACATGAACCAGGAACCACGGAGCGCTTATCGTGGAAGACGAGAAATTTTGCTAGCGGACTGACAGCTACTGAATTTCGGCTTGCGCGAAAAACGAATTGAAATAATTTATTGTAAACATGAACCAGGAACCACGGAGCGTTTATCGTGGAAGACGAGAAATTTTGTTAGCGGACTGACAGCTACTGAATTTCGGCTTGCGCGAAAAACGAATTGAAATAATTTATTGTAGACATGAACCAGGAACCACGGAGCGCTTATCGTGGAAGTCGAGAAATTTTATTAGCGGACTGACAGCTACTGAATTTCGGCTTGCGCGAAAAACGAATTGAAATAATTTATTGTAGACATGAACCAGGAACCACGGAGCGCTTATCGTGGAAGTCGAGAAATTTTATTAGCGGACTGACAGCTACTGAATTTCGGCTTGCGCGAAAAACGAATTGAAATAATTTATTGTAGATCTGGGAGGTTGAGAATCCGGTACTCGAAATACGTAGCGGACCCGAAGCGCGGGATCCGAGAGGTTGAGAACCCGGTACTCGAAATTTGCGGAGCGCGATCCTCCTACGTCCGCTCTACTGCGCGGTTGTTTCCCGACTGAGGAATTCGGCTAGCTGATTTTGAATTGGTGACGTCACTTTCTGAACATCCGACATCCGAACTCTGGTTTCGACCTTTAATACTATGTATGATGATGTATGATGTATGATGTATGATGTACGATGTATGATGATATGATATGATGTATAATGAGTTTAGTTTTCACATTTCATACAAGAAATACGCACTTTATCTGTCCTGCCGATTCCAGACTCAAGCGGCCAGGCCCTTCGATGGTCAGCCGTTGACTGAAGATATATCCTTCAGTTAACGGCTCAGCTGATAACGCTGCCGTTCTGCGACAGTTGGATGATGAAAAATTTTGCTCGTATCTTTCAAATGTGTGTTAAAATACACTCGAAGTGTTAAGAAGCTTCGTTCTTTCTCTCCCTATCACCTTTTTAGGTCTTTAAATCACTACGCAGCGTTAAATACCGTCTCATATACGAAGCATCCATTTCGTCTCGTTCAAAATTAGCGCATCCGTGATGTATTACAGTTACTCTGAATTTTTTTCCATCCGAATACTTTACGAAAAACAATTCTGCTCCTCCACCCAACGCAGATACTTCACTTGCGACCAGCTAAAACAGCGTTTCGATTCTATGCCTATGAAAATTCAAGATCGAGAGAGCAAATGAAAAGTTGTTGGAATAATTTTGAATATTAGTGTTATGGGATACATCGAGCGCGTGTCGAATAGAATCCCATTTCGAAACGAATAATTCTTCTCTTTTCATATCATAGCTAATCTAGTAATATAGGTAAATAGGATGGTTGGAGGTGTTCGGAAATGGTAGGAGGTGGTCGGCGCTGGCAGAAGGTGATAGGGGGTGGTCGAAAGTGGCCATTGATGGTCGGAGGTGGCAGGGGGAGGTAGGAGGTGTTCGAAAATGGTAGGACATTTCAAAAGTTAAAGTCGACGATGATCCGGTGCATCAATTTTATCGTTACAGATTTTCGTTTCCCACGAGGCATAGAGTATTCAACAACGATAATGCAGTCCTTAAAAATCATCATTCATCTCTGTCTGGAAAGCTAATTCGCAAGGCGTGGTATTCTAGATATGTCAAAACTAAGCTAGCGGCACGTGTTTGCATTATTAGAAAAATACCCGTACTCTACATACACTGTTTCTAATCTTTTGCTACATTTGGTTTAATCCCCATGCTTCCACAGCACGAATAGTCGGAAATGTTTCTGATTATCCATAATAAAATAAAAGAAGTAACAAAGCTTAAATTTATTGTTAAAGCTCTAATGAATACATAAAACTGCGGTCGAATTCATTTATTTTTGCACATGACCTCTGTACATTTGATAAATTATTCCTAAATACATTGAAACATATGTGTTTATGATGAAATATCATGCAATAGGCTGTGTAAACTATAAACTATAATTTCTATCAAATAGCTGCTTTTATGTCAACAGGGCTTTGGGACTCAGTTAAGTTGGATCTCGATTTTTGCCATCGTATGTAGGACATTGGGTTACAAGAACAAATGCGAATTACGAAGAACTCCGTATTAGAGATAAGGATATTTTAGTTCAAGTATACCTATACACAGAAATCCGTATGTGAATATACTAAAACCTCTGTGTTTATTGTAAAAATCTAGTTTTAAACATGTGTATATATGTATATACACATGCATATGTATAGATATACATATATACACATACATGTACATAAATAATTGCCAAGAAATTAGAAACACTCACAACTTGTCGCAAATAGAGTAAAACGTAAGGTTAATAATATACAAATTACACAAGCGCAACATAAAACGTGGCAAGGGTAATCCTAGTGCAGTGATTGTATAAACTGAAGAAATATACATTTACATATACATGATATAAATTAATAGACTAGACAAAAGTATTTAGAGAGCTTATCTAATTCCGATCTTGTAACAATAGATCATTAACATAATCAATATACGGTTAAAGCTGTATTAGCTACATTCACAATTGGGGATAATATTTTTTATCCATTTTTATAGTTATTTAATGTCTTGTACAACAATTTTTCAAACTTCACCACAAAATGCCCAACGAGTTCTCGTAGTGCAAATACGAGTCCAATTACCTTACAGATGGCATTACATTGATTTTTGCCTTCTCGCGTCGAGTTATAAATACAGAGAAATCTCAATAAGAGCTCATTTCTATAAGATTTATTGTAGTGCTATATTCGTAGCTGTACCTGTTATTCTATATTATATACTGTCTTAAATTTTAAACACACAGCATAACAATGGCTGAAAGCACAATGACAAGAAGAGAGGAGCGATTTGCATCTTAATAAATCTTTTCTTCTTTATACGTAGCACAGCGATGTCACGTCGGAGGATATGTACTAGTGGATCACTAGGTGGGGCACAGAACTGAAACATAATTATGTTGAAAATCTTCAACATCTCTTACAGAAAGTAGGTACGTTTCCAGACCTTATACACCAACAATGAATATTCATAGAGGCTATATTCATAAATACTCACAAAAGTAAGCTAATATTTTACCCGCAATTGCTTATTACTGATAACTTGATATGATAATATCCCCTTCCCACCCCTCCCCTCCCCTCTCACGACCCGCCCCGCCCTACCTACTTCTGCTCCTACTCCTACTTCTACTCCTATTTCTACATCTTCCCCTGATCCTACTCCTGATGCTGATTCTACTTCATCAAATATTGTAAAAATGTTAAACTCACCGAGCACGAATCCTTGTCCTCCACCTCGTCCAGCTCGACCACCGCCAACCACCGCCAACCACCTCGGGTTATACCTGGAATAGTAATAAATATTCTCAGTATAGGAACACATTAAAAATATTGTGTAAAGAATGATGTAATTAATTAACTAATCAATTATATAATAAATTTTATTAGCGCATTTATATCTACCGAATTTGTGCTTGCGCGGAAAATGAATTTAAATAATTTAATGTAAACATGACAAGTTTGAAATATTTTAGATGAAATATAATTACAATTGCCATCAAATGTTATAAAAGTGTTTTACTCACCGAGCACAAATCCTCAGCCACCTTCTTCTCCTAGTCTTCCTCGTCCTCCTCCTCGTCCACCTCCGACCACCTCCAACGACCACCGATAACCACCTTGGGTTGTACCTTCAATAGTCATAAATATTTTCAGTATAGGAACATATCGAAAATATTGTGTAAGGATTAGTATAATCAATCAATTCATCCAATATAATAAATTTCATTAGCGCATTTATAGCTATATAATACCATCTCGAATACTAAAAAATATTTTCAGTATTAGAACACATGAAGAATACTGCTGAAGGATTAATATAATTTTTTCTTTGACAGATTTCACCAAGAAGATCGTAGGAAAATTATGAAAAATTAGAAATTTTGCAAACGCATTGATAGCTTCTGAATTTGGGCTTGCACGAAAAATCAATTGAAATAATTTATTGTATACATGAGAAGTTAAAATAATGTTAGATGCAATATAATTACAATTGCCTTTAAATATTATAAAAATATACTCACTGTGTAGAAATCCTTCTCCTCCACCTTGTCCTGGAAGTCGAGTTTCACCAGGTAGCGGACCTGGAGCGCCGAAAATACGGAGCGCTCGCCTAAAAGTCGAGTTTCATCAGGTAGAGGACCTGGAGCCTAGAAACTACGGAGCGCTTGTCCTGGAACTCGAGGTGCACCAAGAAGCGAACCTAGAGCGCAGGATCCAGGTGGTAGAGAACCCGGTACTCGCAATCTGCGGAACGCGATTTTCAAACGTCCGCTCTACTGCGCGGTTGTTTCCAGACTGAGGAATTCGACTAGCTGATTACTATAGATCGATGACGTCAAGAGAAAAAAAAATTTCGGTGACGTCACTTTCTGAACATCCGATCATCCAAACTTTGGTTTCGAACTTTAATACTATTTATGATGTATGATGTATGATCTATGATATGACAAGATGTATAAATGATTTTAGTCTTCACATTACAGACAAGAAATACGCATGTTATATATCTTTCCTGCCGATTCCAGCGGCTTGGCCCTTCGATGGTCAGCCTTTGACTAAAGACATATTCTTCAGTCAACGGGTTAGCTAATAACGCTGCCGTTCTGCGACAGTTGGATGATGAAAAATTTCGCTCGTATCTTTCAAATGTGTGTTAAAATACACTCGAAGTGTTAAGAAGCGTCGTTCTTTCTCTCTTTATCAAAAAAAAAAAAAGAAATCGCCGACAATCACCTTTTTAGGTGTTTGAATCATGCCACTGCGTTAAATACTGTCTCATATACGGAGCATGCATTTTATCCCGATCAAAATTGGCGCATACGTGATGTATCACAGTGGCTCTGAATTTTTTTCCATACGACCACTTTTTGAAAACAATTCTGCTTCCCTACCCAACGTAGATGCTTTACTCGCCACTGGCTAAAACAGCGTTTCGATTCTATGCCTAGGAAAATTCAGGAGCGAGAGAGCAAATGAAAAGTTGGAATAATTATGAACAATAATGTTATGGAATACATCGAGCGCGTGTCGAATAGAATCCCATTTTGAAATGAATGATTCTACCATTCTCCTATTATAGCCGTTTTATTGCAGAAAATCTAGTTTGTCTCCTGGAAAATGGATCATCTATAATCACTGTTTTGCTACGAAGTGTGGAAGAAATTTATTCTCCTACGCTCCCAGGTCCACCCGGGCCCATTTGCTCGCCGAAAACTGGTCACAAAAATTTACCCAGGGTTATCCGTCGTTATATTCTTCAGTCAGCGTAAAAATGCTGCCGGTTTAATGCTATCCTTATTCGTACTCAGCGCGCATCAGACGTCGCTTTCCGACAGCGGAGAGCTCGAATCCCAATTAAACATAGGCCGCGGCAGAGAGACGGACGCCTGCTACGGAGCGCTAACGGAGCAACAGCATTTTGCTGAACCATAAACCATGCTCTAAACGGTCTTCCGACGCGCCATCGAGCCTGCTTGACTTCTGAGAGGTTATTGGAAGATACTGAAATTATATCATTGAAATGCTACGTTCCATAAACTATAATTTTTACTTCCAACGAAGTCTAAATTTCACACATGCTGCATCAATGTGTTCAGTCAATGTGAGACTCGTGAGTTATCTACGGCGATCAACTCATAACCCTAACCTGAACCAAGGCGCCAGTCACATTGACAGTGGAAATAGTCTAACATATTTAATTCACATGTCGAAGACTATGTCACCCGTTGCAGGTAAAGATAGTTTATTTAATTTTGATCGAAATACGCCGTCTCAGTTCAATACACAGAGTGCAACGGGTTTACGTTCTTCACACACCGGAATCAACATTTCAAGAAATTGCAGCAAACCTTTGATTAATTCGATGTTATTGCTCGCCAATCGCACTCGCTATACGGTTCTCCATCCTAAACATTTTAGAGTCAGGCAATTCTCAAGTGAAACGACACAGTATGTACCGCAAGTCCGGTTAACTGGAGTTTGGAAAGATATATCGGAGAGCACACCTGTTGAATTTGTACAAGATACTTTGGTCACATTTCAGTCTACGACTGGTTTACCATGGTGGGCAACCATAGTTTTAACCACAGTCATAGTAAGAAGTACTTTGACGCTACCATTGAGTCTTTATCAAGTAAATATTCATCCATTTCGTTACTTAATAGACACATAGCTATCTAGTTAGTGGAGAACCATCGCATTAAATGAGCATAATTTATATCATAGCATTACATTATTGCCAAAGTTCAAAATTTGAATATCGAAATGAGTGATATTGTTAAAAAACTGCAAGCCGAAGCAAATGTAGCTGTATCACACTACAAATGTCCTGAAGATCATGCTAGGATGCTGTATAATACAAAGGTACTTACTTTCTTTTTTACTTTCACCATAGATGGCCTATCCAAATCTTTTTGCTATTCCATCTTTTTTTCATAGGTAAAGGAGAAATGGGATGAATTGATTCAAAGAGAAAACTGTCATCCTGGTAAAGGATATATTGTATTATGGACACAAATACCATTGTGGATAACAATATCTGCTGCACTGAGAAATCTCTGCTTCATGTTACCTCCAGGTCGCACAGGTGAGAGAACTTCTCCTGATGGCTTTGTTATATATGAGACAATATTATGGAATTAATTAATGAACTGAACCAATTTTTAATAGGTTCTTATATTCTGACATAGATGCTGAAAAAAATTTCCTGGACTTGACAACCGGTGGTTTTGGATGGGTAACGAATTTGGTTGCCATCGATCAATTTTGCATAGTACCGATTTCTGTGGGACTCTTCAATTTAGCCAATATTGAAGTAAGAATAACTAATTCATGTATCTGCACTTGAATATTAATCCGTATGAAATACGATAAGCTACTATATAATCGGATAAACTCTTACAGATTATGAATCTGTTGAAAACGACTGAGGATACCAGATTACAGAAGTGTTTGCTCTATTTTTTACGATTCATTTCCATTGCAATGATACCTATTTCGATGTACGTTCCATCGGTAAGTAACATAGATTTTAAATATATGACAACGGTATATACACTTGTCATTAACTATTAGTATCTATACATTATCATCAGAATATCCTGGTTCGTTTATTACTTACCAAATACGCACTAATTATTTTAGGCTTTACAATACGTGACTGAGATTTGCAACGTTAGTGTAACTATGGATTCATAGGAAAATTGGTCATTTGTGACGTTCAGGATTGTTTAAAATTCAGAATTATCATACGTATATTTGTGCAAAGTTATTTTAAATTCGCAAAATGATTTTTCCATCAAAATCCTGCTTTGTAAATTTTACTAACATCAACCTTGTTGCAAAATGCCACTTACCCAGTCCTATTTATTTCGAATATGATGTTAAAATGCTCCACATGAGATCAGATTTTTCTATTCCACTTATAGTGCATGTGTTTATACTGGGCAAGCAGCAGCGCGTTTGGTATTGTCCAGAATCTGCTATTGCAATCACCAAAGGTGCGAAGATTGGCTGGAATACCTCTTACTAAGACTGCAAGGACAAATCCATATCGTGAAATGTATACAAAATTAAAAACCAAATGGTACTTTAATTTCATGCGTAAAAGTAACAGTAGAATATAATTGTAACTCTGAAGTTTACTGAAATGTAATGCCAAAGGCAGATACACGTCGCCTAGGATATTCCACGACAAACCAACCAAGTTCCGTGGCACTTGAATTTTAGATTTGAATCATGTTGACTCTGTCAATATCCAAGATACTCTAAAATTGCCATTTTTTTTTAAAATACATTTCATTGATCTAATTTATCTTAAATGGGTTTTTGACATACTTCATAGACTACAGTAATAAAGGGAAGCGTCGTTTCCATATAAAATTCAAGTGTGAGCATGGTTGATTTGATGTAAAATGTTTCATTATACATGTTTTTATGTGTATTTATTATAAAACTCAATGTACATAAACTGAACTGATGTAGCATACTTGACATATGTATATGAATAAAGTAAAGTAATAGCAAATTATTTGAGCCCACGTACAGATATGAATTTTTCCTGTCATCTTTTTCTACAGTACAGTTATAACAATGTAGAAGTATGTTTATCAACTTACAGATGCAATCGAAGACATAAAGATAAAACAGCAATTCTCAGCGTAAATTTATACTTCAAATAATTAAAAAATGTACAGGGTTATTCGCAATTTGCCATATCTGGCAAGAGAGATGGATACCAATTTTGTACATATCTTAACATATGCGTAATGTTCATTTGAGTATCGTGCTTTCCTACCAATAAGATAGGAAAACAATTAGATAAGATTCATTTTCTCAGAAAGGAGAAACTGTTAGAAAAACATTTTGTTATGTTTACTGCTTTAATGTTATCTTCGTACTATCGATTCATAAGAAATGGTGGGTACAAATACGTCAATCATTCTATCTAGACCTCTAAATTGTAACTCACACAGCTGACATTTAGGGATCACTACAGTGAACCAATTGGCCAGCTGTGCACACATGGAAGCGTACAACTGATTTCACATGCCATGGAATGCCATTAGGCAGTGTAGGGGTGACCTTTGCTCTGCCCTAAGATAACCCAGTGTAGAACTTTGCGCTGCAAACTAAATTGAACGCATTACTCACAAGGAAGTCATCGGTAGTATAGGAATTTATAAAATAAAGTGTTTGGCACAAGTACATGGTCTGCGAGTGAGTGTTGCGTGGTGACGTTACATGATGAAAAATTAATATAATATATTAATTCGATAAAACTCTTCAGAATCCACAGTGACTCATCAATTTACCGACCATGAAACCATCTGAAAACATTTTTTTGCTTGCTGTGCTGACTATTATATATTTTTGTAATACATCGCTTGCGGTAAGATTTCGAACACTTTGGTTGTGTATTTCGAATTCATATAGTGTAATATGTTAGCAATAATAGCTTGAGTCAGAGAACCTATGTATTAATATTCATAATCGAAAATTGCATATAGATTTTCGATCCAAGAGAAACTCATGCTGTTAAACCTGCCATAAGACGCGAGTTTCCCATCCTGTGGTATTCACCAAGTAGCACGACTCCAATTCCGATTGAACCTCAAGTCCCTGAAGGAGTCAAAGACTCAGGGTTGCGTCCCAAGAAACCTGTTGTTTTCAACAATGGCGGTTACACATATTCTAAGTATGGGACATTCAATAGGAAAATAGAACAGCAAAGCACAAACAATTTCTATAATAACTACGACCAAGGGCAGGATGGTCAACAAGAAAATTCTGCTTTTCAACATCGTTATGGTCAGGATCAGAATCTCGGATACTCTGATCAAAATAGTTATTACGAAAACGGATGGCTTGTTGATAATACTAACAATCAAAAACCCTATGAAGATTTTGCTATCGAGATTAAGGTAAATATAACTCAGCGAGCAGCATAAAATAGAGAGTACATGGAATTACATAGAATATTGATTAATTTTTTCAACTTCTCCAAAATTAGAAGCCTTATAAAGACACAAAGGACTTCAAAGCGAAACCGGTTAAATCAATTAGGGTTGCCAAATACGATTCAGAAACTGGAGCTGTGTGTCCAGCACCTGATGCAACAGGTCAATTTGTTTACCCACCTGATTGTAAATTTTTTGTCAACTGCTGGAATGGCCGTGCTTTCGTTCAACCCTGTGCACCTGGGACGCTCTTCAATCCTGAAACTCTTGAATGTGATTTTCCAACAAAAGTCCAGTGTTATGGCAGTGAATTAATTGATTTACATAATCAATATAACATACGACCATCGGCAAAGAAACAGCCATTACAAATTTCCGAACCAGAAAGAGAATGGAGAGTACCATCAGCAACTAATCAGGCAAGAAAAATGACAGTAATCTGTACTAATTCGTTTGTTAGGAGACTGTAATGTGAGAATTTTATTTATGGTTGTCTTAGCATCCATCATGCCCACCTTCATTTACTGGTTTATTGCCACATCCAATTGATTGCACCAAATTTTTGCAATGCGCCAATGGGGTCACGTTTATCATGGATTGTGGTCCAGGAACAGTTTTCAATCCTACAGTCAGCGTTTGTGACTGGCCTTACAATGTGAAAGGTTGTGAAGGTATGATTCCTGAAAAGAATTGATTAGTAAAATTATGTTGAATGTTTCCTAGGTATTCTAGCACTGCGTCAGAACTGTTACGATAGCACTGTAATATACATGCTTTTTTATTTAATTCAAGATGCATTGAAACCTAAGACGGATCCGACATCTATTCCTGTTTGGCAGGGAATTGATATGCGGGGTGATATGAATCTACAGTTTCCTCAGGAACGGATAAAACCTGACGTAGTGACATGTTCTGAAGGTCAAGAAGGGTTGTTCCGGCATCCGACAGATTGTAAAAAATTTTTACAGTGTAGTAATGCGAATACACATATAATGGACTGTGGGCCCGGAACTGTCTTCAATCCATTAACAAGTGTCTGCGATTTTCCCTACAACGTGGAAGGTTGCGGTGAAGGTATTATAATGTAGTAGATTATTCTTATGTACAAAAATACTATCTCTGTATGACCTGTAGTGAACAACAGCAAAAAAAAAGACCATACAATTATTTTCATTTTTATGATTTTTTTTTGCCAGAAGATTTGAAAACTACAACAGAAATTTCCGATTTTGGAATAAAATCCTCTGTGGGAAATTCGGAGAGACAAAGTGAAACCAGTTTTGATCATAGAACACACTGGGGTGTTGTACCGAATGTACCGAATAATCAAAGATTTGACAGTCGAAAAGATTATGGAAATAACTATAATCGTGGAAATGAAAATAGCAATCCAACTGTAAGTTGGCACCCATATTATAACTATAATAATGAAGGAAATTCAAATGATAGGATTGACAAAGGCAATGATGGCCAAACCGAAAGTTCACTAAGTGGTAACTTTAATGGAAACCCGAATACGTATTATAATGACCCAAATCTTGGTCAAAGTAACACTCATAATTCTGAGGGGAGTCAATATGGGTCAGATCAAAATATTTACGTGGACAGTAGTTATAGATTGCCAAGCGAGGGACAAAATTCTAATGAAAGTAAAAATGATGGCAAACAATTTATTATAACTCCTGCTACACCCGAAAGCGTAACGAGTCAGCAGAGCTGGAATCAACCAGAGACATTTGTTGATCAACCTGGTCGGTTTAAGCCAAGTACATGGACAGCTGAAGAGAAAGAAGACAAACACCCGACAAATCCAGTTCTGAACCATCAGTGGCAACAAGGTAGGTTTAAAATATTCTGCACATTGATTCATAGAGTACAATTATTTCCCGACAGGATTTTTTTATTTGGAAATTCGATTAGGTATTGAATTTTGTAAATTTAAATTCTATTAAATATATTTGCTTGCGATTTATCGACATGTAAAAAAAATACTGTTCTCAAAAATCTCAGTATTTTTATATTCCACAACATTGACTTGATAATTAAGCAGGTGAGACTGTATTTACTACAGTATTACTAATATGCACATTGTGAAAATAATTTGGAATTTGTCTATTTGCCATGCAAAATGCGTACAGTGATAATATTTTCGTCAACGCAAGTAGAATGCAATATGCACAATAATATAATAATTCTTTTTGGGATAGGTTCAAAATCAATTGATGTAAATAAGAATCCGGGTACTGCAAACAGCATGAATGTTCTTAATGCATTGCATCAAGATAGCATGTTTTATAATAAGCATAAACCAGATACGAATACAGCAAATAATAACAATCCTTCTAACTTATTACAAAATAATCAAATATCTTTTTCACAATATCAACCGAATAATAATGCACTGGGGTCATCATTTATAAATGGGCAATATGCTATAACGAATCAAGGATATGGTCAAGAGTACTGGCATGCTACAGAGGGAAATATGGACGTGAATGAAACGTACGGAGATATTATTCACAGGAATTCTAGTAATAAAAACATGATCCAATCTCCAATACTCAATACTGATCAATACACCGATACCATGTTCAGAAACGGGAATTCGAATAGCAGAGTAGTAGAGAATACAATACACACATCTAAAAAATTACCCTCAGTCAAAACTGATTTGTTAGGTCTTTCATCAGGAAAAATAGATCTGGCTGGTCACAGAGAAAGTGATCATGATCTTGATTCGAAATCAGATCAATGGACAATGAGAACAAATGTTTTTCATCAAGTTCCTAGCAAGCCTGGCACTAAAACTATAAAAAGACAAAGAAAAACAGATGGGAAGAATTTCCACTACCGAAACTCAACCGATCTGACAATGATTAATAAAAACTGGTATCCAAGTGGAATATATGCGAATGTAAATGAAATCCAGGGTCATTACATTACGAAAGAAATAGAAATTAATCAAGGACATTCTGATGCACAAAAATTTGGCAATAAAAATGGAGTTTCAGTTTTAGGTAAGCCAAAAAATTGCTTGGCATTATCAATTTATTATGAAAAACCTCCACTACAATGTTTTAGTACCATTAATAAACCAGCAAATGAATAATGCATTGAATAACAAATCGATTCTAAATATCTTGGTAAGCCAAGAACGTCAATACCAGTAGAATATGTAAATTTTCGGCTTTAAAAACATGTTACTTTAGACTAATTGCATGGGATAACTTTGTAGAAAAAATTCGACATGTACCACGGAAATTAGTCGATATACAGGATGCAATCTATATCATAATGAACCAAGAAATTATGTTTATATATATAATTTAGCAGAAGGGGAAAGAGATTATGACACAACTGACAAAAATACACTCCACGCTCAAATTGAGTTTGATAGTGACAAGGATAATGACGAAAAATTGAATGAAACAAAAATTGAATATACAACACTTGAATCTACAAGTACTTTGGTAGAGACTGAAGCCACTATGGAAGATAAAAAACTTGATAAAGATGATAGACAAATTTCTGAGGGTTCAAAAACTTCAGGAATCATGAAAGTTACTAATCAAGAAATTGATCTAGATATTTTTGGTGTAGAATTCGTAAACAGTAAAGGTGGGTAGAAAATGTTAATGTATTGCAGGAATGTTGCGTCCTCTTGTACAAAAAAGGTATTACAATATTCGTGAAATTGGTAAGTACAATATGTTACCCTTTCTTTCTAATTATTGAATTATGCAACACAAGCAGATGAAGATGACTTCAACAAAAACAACTTGAAAGTTAAATTTCCATCCAATTTCTTCAGATACAGGTCTGAATTGTAATAAAATTGTTTGACCTTTCGTTTAAAAATGACGTTACGAAGATTTGTTCTATCTTTTCAGGTGAACCTCCTTTCCCTGTTTACTTTGTACAAGGTGTTCAGCCCATAAACGGCTGGGATGAATGGATTAATATTACACCAATATCTGGCCAGGTGAGATATTAACGATGAATTGAGTATGATAAATATTTAATTACAGTACATGCAATGTGATATTGTATACTTGAGGCAGTTCCGAATAATGAGACAAGCAATTAATCTCAACTCTCAATCTATACAATGCTGCAGCTGATGAAAATTTGATGGTTCTTCAGTGCATAATATGAATTAATTCGAGGCACAATCAGCAATATGTATTTATACAACCAATTTCTAGATGCTGCGGCTGCGTGGCGGTTCTATTTTGGAGGAAGGTTATTTAGAAGTACAAGGTACTCAGCCTGGTTGGGGAATTGTATGCGATCATAGAAATGCATGGACCCTCAAAAAAGCTAATATTGTTTGCAGGCAGTTGGGATACACAAGGTATTTTAATCCGAAAATTGCATTGTATCTCATTTCTCCCCATTCGTATAAATCTTGAAAACAAAGTACACAGTTTATATACGATGGTAAGTCAATTTTTTATATTTTTTTGCTAGGGGAGCTGAAATGGCATGGCAAGGAAATAATAATCAGAATGATGAGCTACCTTGGGTAGCAGCCGACAGTGTGGATTGCATTGGAAATGAAACATACTTCCAATCTTGCAAGTAAGATTGAAAAAATACATGTCTAACAACTAGGCAATTTATACAAACTTGGATATGTATAGCCGTTACTATCACAATTTATAGCTCTGATCGGACATCCTGGCAATAGTTAATTAATTATTGTAAAATTAATTTATTGTAAACTGTAACTTTCATTAAATTAAAATCAGGTTCACACACAATCCATATTGTGACGTATCCCGCGATGCTGTTGGAATCCGTTGTTTACCAAACAGAGCAGCCTATTGCAGAGAAGATGAAATACCGCACAGAGGTTTTTGCTATCATTTGGCAAACCCCGATACAGCATTAAATCATGCTGAGGCTTTGGACTACTGTAATAGTATAGGGGCAAGGCTATTGGATGTTCTCGATCAAACAGAGAACAATTTTATATCCGAGTGGCTGGTGCAGAGACGTCCAGATGTCAACTCTATCATGACATCAGGATTTGGTTTCACAACCTTAAACAGAACAATTTGGCTCTGGGAAGATTCGAATCATGCCAAGTTTAGGTACGTTATTGCTCACTACAATCATTATTTCAATTACA
This sequence comes from Neodiprion virginianus, assembly GCF_021901495.1. Taxonomy (NCBI): domain Eukaryota; kingdom Metazoa; phylum Arthropoda; class Insecta; order Hymenoptera; family Diprionidae; genus Neodiprion; species Neodiprion virginianus. The sequence goes on along the minus strand of NC_060877.1, from coordinate 5,360,783 downwards.
CAGTAAGGCTGCTTGTAGTTGTGTATAAATTGAATTTTGTTTCTGTGTTAGGTTTGCCAATTGGTGGCCTGGCTGGATGCAGGACGAAAGAATATCTCCATCGGTTGGCTCACGTCCAGTATGCGTTGTCATGAAGCGTATATTTTCCTGCTATAATCGTCCTGACAAAAGTTGCCTGAGTGATTACTTCTTTTGGGACATTGAGGACTGTGCTACATCATCCAAAGGACATTCGTACATCTGCAAGAGGGTCTACAATGATATTGGTAAAACAAATACTAATTGTAAGAAATATCGCTTAAAAACTACAATTCTCATAACTAATGTCTCGTAATAGGATGCGTTTATGGCAAGGGCCAGCACTATTCGGGAAAAGCAAATATCACAGAATCAGGAGCACAGTGTCTTCCATGGAATGACGAGGCGATCGAGCAGCACCTCCATTTTAAGGTAGGGCTGATTCATCTTTGCTGAAAATGTCCCAACCTATAATCATTCAATTTTCATTTTTGCTATATTACAGGTGGTTTCTGATGAAATTAGAGAAAAATTGAAAGAACATAACTACTGTAGGAATCCGAATCCAAACAGGGAACTGAAACCTTGGTGTTTTACTGGACTGAATGGCGAATTTGAACACTGTGACATTCCACCGTGTGCCGAACAAGGTAGACTACATTACAAATTGTACATTTTGTCGAAACTTTTATCAATCTTTTCAAATGTATGGTAATGAATTACTCTTCAAATATTCTTTTAGGTATGATAAGGACTGTCACAGCAGGACGCTGCAAGCCAAAACATTTTGAATGCACACCTGGCGAATGTATTCCATCACCATGGATTTGTGATGGCCAAGAGGTATAGGATGATGTGGTGTCATTTAATTTTCAATTGATAAATAATGATAAGCTAATATTTCTGTCTAACATTAAACTTTAATAACATTTCAGGACTGCACCAATGGAGTTGATGAACAGGACTGTTCTCAGCACTTGGAATTTTATACAAAAATAGAACAACATCATTTAGATGACCACGATGTAGAGAAATGGTTAAACACTCCACTGAAAACATGTGCTCTCAGGTGTAAGGAAGCTGATTTTACGTGTCGATCATTCAGTCATAAGTATGTTTAGATTATATTGGTCTTTTTTCTCATAAAACAAAGTAATATATGATTTAATCAATACAGTTGTTTCTGATAGTATTCCAGGTACTGAACTTTCAATACTAAAATTTGTTATTTCACATTTTAGAGCTGATGGGAATGTCTGTTTACTCAGTGACAGTAACATCGGGCTTACTGGAGACCTACAACCCTCCATAGATTATGATTATTATGAAATGGATGAAAGAAGCATCAACTGTAGTGATATGTTCGTTTGCGGAAATGGAAAATGTATAAATCAGTCACTACTATGTGATGGAAAAAATAACTGTGGAGATCGTACTGATGAAAGCAGTTGTAATTTGGAAAATTATGGATATGAAATTAGATTAAGCGGATCCAACAATACCAATCAGGGTAGAGTGGAAGTCAAAGGTAATCTTAAGATGAAAACGGTATAATAGTATTGCAATCAGTTACAATATGGTCTACGAATTACTAGTGGAACTACATCAGTGTATACCAATTGTTGCTTACCTTATTACAGTATGGGAAACATGGGGACAGGTGTGTGACGATGGTTTTGGAATGATTGCTGCTAATGTTGCGTGCAAGGAGCTGGGTTTCATATACGGTGCTCAAGAAGTCAGGCCTGCAGGTTACTATGGCAATGCCGATTCACAGTTATTTTTAATGGATCAATTAAAGTGTAGGGGAAATGAGACCTCGCTAAGGGAATGCGATTTCGATGGGTACGTTGCACGACTAGATTACACAATTCAAGTCAAATTCCAAATTCAACATCCTTAAAACTTTTGAATATTCTCTCATGATTATAGATGGGGCATTCACAACTGCCTCCCTGAAGAGGCCGTTGGTATAGTTTGCAAAACAGCAGTGAACACATGTCAAGATGGGTCCTGGAAGTGTGACAACAGTCCCGAGTGTATTCCAACACCATTCATATGCGATGAAGTTGTAGATTGTAGTGATCGTTCTGATGAAGGTCCAGAGCATTGTGAGGTAACATCCACATATATGAAACAAAATATTCCAAAAGAGTAAATAAATTTAGAGTACCATTAATCCCATTATAATTGATTACGTGAACGTTTATAGGCACCTTTTGAGCTAAGGCTCTCTGGGGGTAGTAATCTTCTTGAAGGAAGAGTCGAAGTGCGTCACCACGGTATTTGGGGCACGGTTTGTGATGACGATTTTTCAGATACAGCTGCTACAGTCATTTGTAGATCATTGGGTTATGGAGGACCTGCAACTGCAATAAAGAATGGAGCTTTTGGACCTGGAGATGGGCCTATTTGGTTAGATGAGGTAACAGTAACTGCTAATTTGATGAACGGTAGTAATATCTGATGAAGTGTGATATTACATACACGCTCTACGGCATACTGTTAAAATACGATGAGAAAATAATAATTTTGACATTTTTTTACAGGTATTCTGCTCTGGTAACGAGACACAATTATACAGGTGTGATCATGAACATTGGGGCCGCCACAATTGCGGTCATGACGAAGACGTCGGTGTGCGATGTGAGTCTGGAGAAGTAATAAGACATGAGGTAAATTAATATCGATAAAACTTTAAGATTAGAGTAGTTTTATGACAGACGTTTAAGTTTAGAACATGGGCTTCCGTACAGTTGGAAAATATAGTAAAGTTTTTCTTAGCTCCATGATAATGTATTACTGTAAATTATAATCAATAGGAGTAGAATAAAATTTTGTTGACAGACATGCAAAATAACTTGTTTCATTACATTATACCCATTCGTTTCTTTTGGATGAAACAACATGAGCCTGTTCTACAGATTGCTTTACACAGCGGCTATTAAAACTTCAATATATGTACAGTTCAGGAATACCATATTATTGTAAAACACTTGGATGATTGACGGATATTCGAAATAGTAAAAATATCTGGTGTTATAACTACTCAAGAGTATTGGACTACTGAAAGATATATTTCGCAAATTTATTTCATTCCCAAACGTTTTAAAACGATTTCAGAAGTCAGTTCCGTACTTACCTGAGGTCACAGCCAATGATATATTGCCTACAGATTGTGGTAAACGCATTGAAGATTTTGATGAAAATGACGAGTATATGGCCAGAGTTGTTCAAGGGTCTGTTGCTCAAAAAGGGGCATATCCATGGCAGGTAAAACTATTAAAAAAATGAATTGAGCATGAAAAGGTGTCCTTCCCTTAAACCAGTGAATATGTTTTGAACCTTTTCTTGATATCGGTCATTCACTATCTCTAGGCAAGTCTCAGAGTTAGAGGACACAGTAGATCGAATCATTGGTGTGGTGCGGTGATAATATCTCCATTGTATGTTTTAACGGCAGCTCACTGCCTAGAAGGCTATAATAAGGGAATGTATTTTGTACGAGCTGGAGATTATAATACAGAGGTGAGCAGACTTTACCAATAAAAAATAGAATTACACAATCACTTGCAATCAATGGTTTTGGAAAAAAGGTTATGGGTATGTTACAGAAGCTTTACAGTAAATCATAAAACAGTACAATACCTATGTTATAGGTTGATGACGGTACCGAAGTAGAAGCAAACATTGAAGATTACTATATACACGAAGATTTTCGCAAGGGGCAACGCATGAACAATGACATTGCCTTGGTGATGCTAAAGGGGCAAGGGATTCCTTTAGGCAGAAATATAATGCCCATTTGCTTGCCACCTGAAAACGTTGAATACTTGCCAGGATTGAATTGCACAATCAGTGGTTGGGGTAGTATTGAATCTGGAAAGTCTGGTGTGTATACTATTACAATGTGCATATGACTGTTCTATTCAAATGATTTGAAATAAAATTTCCAATCTTTTATTACAGTTCAATCACACTTCTTGCGCTTTGGTTGGGTTCCGATACTTGATCAGTCTGTGTGTCAGGCGGATTATGTTTATGGAGAAGGTGCGATTAGTGATGGCATGGTGTGTGCCGGTTATTTGAATGAAGGTGTCGACAGCTGCGACGGAGATTCTGGGGGGCCTCTTGCCTGCATTCATAACAGTATGTATAAATTTGTGTATGTAGCAAGATGTGATTTCATATTTCTATTGATAATTTGATTTTCAACAATTACAGATGCATTCACTTTATACGGTTTAACAAGTTGGGGAAAACACTGTGGAGAAGCTAATAAACCAGGAGTATATGTTCGCATAGCTCATTACAAGAAATGGATTGAGCAAAAAATACAGCAATCTTCAGCCAGAATGTAGAGGATGTACAGGAATTTATGGGAACACTAGCTGGCTTGGCAGACGTTATCCTGCCATGTCCGGTATGTGAGTGATGATGTGTTAATATGCAAAATAAGTTAATAATAAATATAGGTATGTATACAGCTATGAACTATCGTCTCAACAATACAAATGTATTGCATGAGTATGAAATCAATCGGTTAAGTCGTTCAGAAGTTACATAATCACTAACAGATGCACGTAGGAATTATATATACATATATATATTATATATAATTCTTATGTGCATCTGTATATATAGGAGTTTGAAATTAGTGACCACTGTGATTATATATTAAAAATAATTCGTCGAAGTTGGTCATAGTAAAAACACAATCAAACAATTAAATCTATGTGATCACATATCTAAGAAAAAAGTGATAACACATGCATATTAATTCAGATAAAATTAATATAATATAATAATGTTAACAAAAACCAAACATTGTCAAGCAACATATTAAATGTTAACAGATTGCCTGAAGATGATTGGCCGTAGCCAATAGAAACGTCACAACCTTTTAAATAATCAATAAAAAGATTTTTCACTATGACCAACTTTGATGAATTATTTTAAATATATAAAAATAATATAAACCATGTATCTGATAATTTTCGAACCAATCTATGATGAGAAGATATTACTGGGTACTGATCTATTTCGAACTGGGTAACCAAAGATAATTAAAATGTAATTTTTTTACTTATTCTAAAAATATATGCCTATTATGTCACACCTATAAATTTATCGATAATCAATCAAATTTGTTGCTTTCACTTTACAAAACTGATAATAGTTACATAATTTCTGAAACGTATTTATGTTAATCTGTACTTTATTCAATAGACATTATCGCTTCTACATAATTGTTGCGTTCTGATATTGAATCTATTTACAACAGTAGATATATTATTATGTATAGCGTGTCAACGTAATTCAAAACAAGTATAAAGCAGCATTATTTACAATAAAAAAGAAAGTTATAGATAATGATTTTGTACTGAAAATAAAGTGAATTATGGTTGAGGATCGGTTACGGTGGGAAGTACAATTGTTATCTTCCTCATTTATGGAACTCAACTGGTTCGTTTTCGTTTAAATTCCACTTTAGGTTTACATAAATATACTGGTATGAATTATAAATAGCCATTAACAATAAAATCTCAACAGCTTATTATTTAAATAATAAAATTTTATTATTTCTATTAAAAAGGTATTGTTTTGTTATATCCGCTATAATAATTAGTTTACCGAATTCCTAATTGCGACTGTTTATACGAAAGTTGCGGATCAGCTTCGGCTTCACTCTAAAAAAATGGGTGCAAAAAAAATTGAGTGAACGAAATTAAAAATGGTTTAGCATCATACTCTTCGTGATTATACGGAAAACGTAGAGTATGGTAATTGTAAATACTCATTTATACTCCTTCTTTGTTTTGGCATCTTGATTTCTTATCATTCAGCAATACACGTCGTACTCGTAGCGACAATTTATGACACCGACTTTGTCAAGTTTTATTGTTATGTTTATCGTCCAGATAATTTCTTCTCAATGAGTTGAAATTTGTTTACGACATAATATAACGTTCGTTTACTCGATCAAAGCGTGATATATATTTTTTAAATATATGATGTCATTACGTTGCATGATTATATTGAAAATACTGAAATTTGAATCTTTCGTTTTTTTCTCAAGATAATTTGAAAAAAAGAATACAATAAATGCAACTATTGTAGTATATGATAGATGAGATGACACAAACGATTGTGTTGTGCGTTGTTTGAGAGGAAACAAAATAACAAAAGTAATAACACGTGAGGCGATTTACGAATGTTTATAATAATTCACATAAATAATCTAAATATTTTCACGCTGAGTTACTTTTTTTCAGGTATGATTATTCATTGTGAGCTTTTACCTATATGGTGCTAGGGGGGTAAAAATATGATGTTCAGACGTATAGACATTGTTACGCTATGGGAATGTTAATAGCCAAACACGTATAGGACGAACTTAAATTAAAGGTATGAAACCAATCTTAATCTAATTTCTAAAGGCATAAAAAGACATAAGAAAAATGTCAAACGACGTAAAAGAATACCCGATGCTAAGAATAACAGTAAAGTATTATGCAAATTTCATCAACACATCTGCACATGGTTAGTTGCATGTAATTGATAAATAATTGGCGGCGAACTATGAGTTTTGGAAACCTGCACTATGGTAGATAATTTAACGTGTTACGCTACTACGACTACTATTAGCATCCGGTATCCTTTTATTTACATATACATACTCTTAAATATAATAAGTTCAACTAATAGCTAGTGACTAGAGTAAAGCAGAAATTATATGACACGACGTCATAATTATACATACGATAACATAAATGTCAGCAAGCTCGTCAAAGTGAACATTGTCGGAGCTTCAAAATTATTTCAATAAATTCACCTATAGCATTATATTGTTTAGCATTATGTTATATTTAGACAACGGGTATATACACGACAGTTTATTTACAATTGATTATTACTGTAGACATTGGTGATTAGGATTAGGTGACAGTATTTAAAAAGACCAAAAAATTATTATTAACATCCAAAAGATATGAAAATTTAGTAAAGTAAAGTAAAAATCGATGAGAAAAAATTATAATAATAATAAATAATCAAAACGAAAATGCTCCTCGACAAAGAATGATGATTAAAATTCCAAGATATTGAACAGGAATTACTTTTTTGCTCGCACGTATTTCTAAATATACGCCGTTCTCAATAAATGCGATACAATAATTAATGTTTACAATCTCTGGGGACGGTCGAGCCGAATAAATTACGAGTTACAGATCTTATCCGAGGGATATACTGCCACCAAAAAAAATTTCTGTGTAGAATTTTTCATTTTTTTTAATAAACAGGGAAACTTTATCAGAGTCACGGAAATATACTTTTCACTATAACGAAGTAAATATTAGATTCACAGTTACTAGTTGTAGTTATGAATATTGACGATTCAATTCTGGAATTCTAGTAATATTAATTTTTAATATTCTATGATACCGTGCATATAGTATAGCTATCTTCGATATATTCTATGAAGTTCAAATGCCTTGTATATAAACTTGTGGGATTCAAAATCAAGAAATTATAAATTATGAGGGGGGTAAAGGCTTTGAATTTTTTACTTGTACATGCCTGTAGCTATAATCGACTGCGACAAATGGTCGAAATATTATCAAACGATGTAAGTGAGCCGAAATCAATCTCATTCATGCAAAATAAATATATTGCATAACACAACCAGCAAATATGTGGATGAAAATATGATATAGATTTTCATATTTAAGGCATTCGATTGATTTAGGTTTAAGGAAAATATTTCTCTAAGACGTAGTAGCTGGCCACTGAAAGATTTTGATATGACTAAATAATGCAGATGGGTAAATCAAATACATACAAGACTATTACATCGAGGCGTATTGTTAATTAAATGATGAAATGTTCAATAAAACGTATTTATTTATCAGTTGTAAGTGATGGATTATTATATGAAATTATCATGGGATCTCGAAATTTATATTCACGATCGGAAGAAATTAACTTGGTCCCTATACTTTCAAATTCATTAAAAATTTGATAAAGTATATTATATATTTAAACTTTAAAAACTGTTGTAACTTGTTGTATAATCATTGTTCAAAACTAACATTATATTCTGCAGAATTAGTATACCTATAATGTAAGGTGTTGACCGTTGTTGTTCAATCGACATAATATGCTTGTACGGACACGACCAGTGAAATTATGTTTAAATCATCACATGTACAACCGTATATGAAAGATGGATTTTTACTTCGATTCGGACTGTAAATAGTGTAGAGTTATAACGGTCTTTTTAATAACTTTCTCGACTACGTATAAAAAGGTTTTAATAACGGGAAAGATCACACTCAGTATTTGAATTAGCATTTTTCTAGTGGTTGAAATAACCAAATCCGTTTAACGTTGTCCATTGAAACTTAGTCCGATTAACAATAAGTACGTAAACCGGGTTATATACTTTGTTTTCCTAAATCAAACTTAAACTACAGGAACGAATCTACTCACACCTAATTTAGCGTATATCAAAAGGGCTATGTACAAGTTGAATCGTGCGTTAAAAAGTCTACAATCTTCGCGAAGAAAATTTATCGTATAATTATCGTAAAAAAGTGACAAAGAAGAATACCTAGACTAATGTGACTGAGACGAAAGGTAAGAAAAAATGGTAGCAATTATCAAATTTATACATACGTAATTATAAGAAATATGACCGATGATTGTATTACATTTAAAAACCGTAATCTGGGTTTTGGAGAGATTTTCGATCAAAAAATATCGCGATCTGACGAATAATATAGTATTCATGTAATATCCGTATTTTAGATTTTTTAATGCACGAGGTTTGATGAGGCTTAGGAACTATTCTTACTCCTATACGATACTGTCACGTGAATCCGATGACCGCCGATTGCGATTTGAAAAATTATAATCATGTTGAAACTTGGGCAAGAATTGTTGAATGTTGAATGTATTTCATAGGAGATTGTTCCATAAAATTGGCGGCGAAGTTGGGCAGAAGTAACATGCTCGAAGAGCATTCCTCCGATCTTGCATAAGCCGCGTGCCTAGCGTCATATCTTGAAAGTTATAATCGAAGTGGAAAGAAGAATGGATCAAAGAAAATTCCGCTCGACTAAATAATTGCCGAAAGTGTTTCAACGGTTAAGTTTGAAATTTTGCTGCGTTATCGACAATTTGTAATATATCGTATAACTACAGTATATGTACTTATATTGAAGGTGAGATCTCTATAATGATTTCCGGGTCTATGGCCAAACGCAGACCATGCAATTGATGGGTATTAAAATCCTAGTTAATACCTTGTAATACTTTGACTATATGTATAATTCATACGTATGACGAATCCATGGGTTTAGAATCGTTTCATTCATATTATCGTCCGCATTTCAATTATATTATTTAATATAGGTATAAAGTTATTCACCCATATGTAATATTCCCTTAAATAATCGTATTCGTAATTCGCGTATTCAGTACCTTTCAAATATGACGTCTTTTAATCGCCCGTATCCAACTCACTGAGCGTTTAACTCGGATCTGCGGGAAAACAAATTGAAAATAGGAATAATTATGGATTTAGATGCGATGCCTGGTGCGAAAAACACGAAAATAACACGACCTTCAAGTACGATTTTTATGTTAAAACCAATAATACTCACTTTAACGATTTGTAACGTTCTTTCTCTGGGTTATTATCCGGTGGTTCGCATTCGAACGACGCTAAAGCCAATGCTGCGAAGAAATCGATAAATATGTATACACATACGTTATTCAGTTACTGTCACACGGCAGAGCTAAAAAGATGGTCTTCGCTTTTTGAATTTTGTTCGCAAATCATTAACAAAGTAATTAAACTTACAGTTTTCCGTGAGTACAGGGCTCGCTTGAAGAAAAGCGATGACACGCGCGTTCTTCTCGAATGGACAAGCGACTTGTTTCCATGCTATGAATTCCGTAACTTGTTTTGCGAGCTGCCAAAATTTCTCGAAATTAATGTGTCCATTTGGCAATCTGAATGAGAAAAATGAAAACACAACGTTTATCGAATCCGAATTATATGAAATTACGGAATGTATAAATCGGGACACAAGCAACGGAAAAAAAGAACAACACCTATTATGTACTCCAACGTCTAAAAAAAAAGAAGAAGTTATTATAACAGTGATGTTCGATGAAAGTTTTACTTGAATGAAATTCTCCATTACTTAAATCTTGGCTCGTTGTAAGAACAATTATTTATTAATGCAATACTACTAAAAGTTGTAACGCAGGGCTGATCCTTATCTCTGCGTGTAATTTTCCCCACCGCACGCCTAGCTCTGTACGCCTATTTTACCAAGAAATTCTCAAGCAACACGTCGAGATAACGGCTGAAAGTTTCTCAATTTCTAGGGATGAGGGCTGCGCGTTAAATCTCACTGCAAAGCCGTTACGATATAGGTATATATATATACGTATATATATGTATACATACATAACGTGTGCACGGAAAGAAATCAGGGCAAAGTGGTTTACACACGAGTCCGAGTGAATTACCTGAAGATTTTTGTTTTTTTATCAAAGACAATCATTTGACGAGTATAATGTTATTGTATCTGGATGTAAAAAGTTGTTTGAAGAATAAAATCCGAAACAAATTTCGTTATTGGAAACCTAATAATATTTGCTTATATTGTATGACGATCGGTAAATGTTATATCCATCGCGACGATTGCACGTTGATCCGAAATATCCGTCTGCAGGTCTTGGATTTTCTGCGCTATATCCCATCTTCGTCTCAACTTTTGCCATTACAAGTTTAATAACTTTATATACAAAAACTTGGAGAAGACGGGTGAGAGTGTGCGGCAAGGAAAGATACCGCGCGGCGTGAAAAAAAAAAAAAAAAACAACAAAAAACAAGAAAATAAATATACCTATATATACTATGTAGAGGAAAAATAAGAAGTAGAAGCATATTGCATGTATAAATTTCTTCGAAACCCTGAACCTCTGTGATGAATATAGGCGATAACCATGCAGACGCGTCCGTTCAAGCATCAGTATCGCTTTAAAAAATGTCCCCGGAAATAAAAGAGCGATAGGGGAAAATGCGGGATGGAGGTAAAGAGAACGCGTGGAATGATCGATCCCTTTGAGTTTCAAGTCGAGGGTGCAGGTATAACCGATAGTTGGAAATTATGGTACGCGCTGAATCTGTGTAGCGAATAAGAATTTGAGAAAGGGTGAATGAGGATCAATGTAAGGATGGGGTGTCTGCTGTACGGCATTTTTCAAGATTACCCGTTTCTTTTCGATTTCTTTTTCCAAACGATATAGGTACATTGCACCAGGCGCAAACCAATCGAGGGATGGTTGATTGTTCGATTTTGGGGATTTGCGAAGTTGCCGCGAGACATCGCGTAAATAACTTTGAGAGATTGAAGAGTGAAGTATAGAAAGGGATCGAATGATCATTGTGATCAAGTGTAAGACGCAGCAAAGTGGAATAGAAGAGAGGGAATGAGGAAGGCGACCCTCGCGCCTCGTTTCTTATCCCACACGTATACTCACTTGTTACTGCAACCCTCGTTCAGAAAATAAAGGTCCTTGACAAGGAGGCTGAAAAATGGCACGACTATACGCTGTCGTTCGTCAGTCGCTCCGGCGCTTCGCCACATCGCTGCCTTCAACGTGCTTCTGTAGCTGCTGAAATTACTGCTCGGATCCATTTGGTGTTCCAGTATCGAAAACTTGGCTGACTGAACTTTTGACCACTGTGTAAAGAGGGAGAAAAATTATCTGTTATTGTGCCAAATTTTTCCGGGTAAAAACGTAGGTACCCAAATTATGCGTTCAATTTTGTCCGGGACGAAAATTACAGTCGGTAAAATATGATTAGAATCCCGGTGAGGAAATTGAGTTTCCACAACTTCGCGTCATGTCTATACATCATGTTTAAATACACGCCTGCGTACAATTCGCGTGTAATAAAGTTACGCACGTCGTCAAGCATAAAAGGATCGGCGAATTACATGTTCTTGAGCAGATAATGTAATGAAAATATCGAATAAACCTATACGTCGCCAATGTTGTCATAAAACAATTACACGACGATGTAATTCCCGAACTTGCACTTACGCAATGACAATTTATCTCAGGAAAAAATACCCCCGAAAAAATATCATCTGTAAAATATCTTTGTAACAAAATATCTCTGAAATAAATATTCCATTACGTTTCTTGTACGGAATAGTTCGTGTGGTTTCGAACTTATTTTAAAAATGATAAGTGATGAGCGAGGCATTGTCGTTCGTATATTATCGTACAGTTAGTAATCAGGGATGTTTGTTGGCGGATTATTTTGTCGGGGATATTTTGTTACAGGAATATTTTTTCGCGAGATATTTTCTCAGGGATATTTTGTTACAGGGATATTTGGTCGGGGGTATTTTGACGCGATGCCGTACGTAGAAATAACAATTTTAGGATTAGTTTACGTTATAAATGTATACACCGCGAAATCCAAACTATAACGTATACACTACTAAAAATATTGAAGCACAGTGAAGCTTTTCAGGTACCGAGACGCGGTCTTTCGTTGCACGATAGAAAAGTTTTTCATTAAAGGATCAAATAAAAGCTCGCCGAACCCACAGTGAAACTTTATTTTATTTCCACTCTTTTCCAATCAAGGCTAAAGTCTTGACTGACCAACAATTTATCCCACCGAGCGTCGTCGACGTCGTCTTAGTCGATTCTTTTACAATTCCTTATACAAGAAAAACTAAAGCCAATGGAACGTGGTGAAGCAAAGTTTCCGGTTATCTCGCCGGAAATTTCACACCAAAGTCTGTTCCAGAGACGACCGAGGACCGAGATGGTTCGTGGAACGCGAACTGGAAGCAATAAGACAGAGGCAAAAAGGCGTCAGCGGAGTTTCGATATTTTTTTTCTTTTTCTTTCTTGTTTCATTCACGTTTGCGATGCCCCTTGAGACGCATGCATTCTGGATCCAGGTGAAATTGTATCTCTAATCCGCGTTGCCACAGGTTATACGAAGTATTTTAAGATGGTTTCGTGAATCGCTATGTATACACAGATATGATCGTATCGTGGAAAATTTTTAAATTACACCGCGAGAGCAATCATTAAATGAAAAGCCTGTAGAACTTCGCCAACGATAAATATTTGTTTTGAGAATTTCTGAATCCGCTGTTGGGTTCAGGTTGCGAAATTGATTAACGAAAGTTCGTAAATCAACAAGGACGCAAATGAAATGAACACCGAATACCTAACGCCGCCCTGCGCAAGGTAAAGCTATTACGCGAATCCACTCATCGTGGAGAGAAAGAGAAACAGTGAACAGTGAGATAGTAAAACAGGGTCGTATAATTAAAACCGTTGGAAAAACCGTTGGGAGACAGTCAAGATTTTTGTATCCAGTCACCGCGTTTATTGAAACACGGTTTAGCATCTTAAATATGCGTTAACGATATTATTTCAATGTGATCATATTGAACTATAAAAAAATCAATCAATAATTTCACTGTAAAAGCATAATTATGAAAATTGAATTGCAGACGTCGGTGTTAAACCGGTGATAGAAAAAAAATTGACTTACATTGCACTAGCCAGTTTTTATTCTTTCAATTCAATTATTGAACTGAGTGTATGTTATCGGACGCTCAGTATGAATGTAGAACAGATTTCGGAAATTTTATTTCGCGTGGCATGGATATTATATTCATCTGATATTATACACGTAAAAATTGCAGTGGATATAAGATATTTTTGAGAAATATATTTATTTACTACAAATCGCGATGTTAAATGTGCCTAAATATTGAATGAACCATAATTTTTAAAATTACTTCAACGTGCTATCGGATTTTGCTTAAATTACAATTTGTACGTACTTATGGCGGAGAAAAGATAATGTATAAATATCATATAATTTCTATCTATAATTGGGACTTACGGTTTTTTTCAGCCGAGAAATTGGTGACATGTTGAGACCGGCGATTATAGCCATGAGAGAATTAAAGTTGCCGATATTGAAACATTCCCTGGCCGTTTCTATCCAGTACTCGACGACTCTTACTCGTTGTTTCTTTTTTGCATGCTTAAAGAGGGAGGAAATACGGTTTGAAGAAAGAATCATAATTGAGTTTTTCAAATTTGTATCGAATCGAATTATCGTTAAACGCTTTACTTCTGAGATAAGAAGGAACAAGAAGAAAACGTGAGGCAAAAGAAAAAGAAAACAAAAAAAAAAAAAACAGAAAGAAGCGAGTGAATAAATGGCGAACGCAGGGAGAAGAACTTTCTAGCGCCGTGATAATCGGATAATCTGATAAGCTTTCCAACTCTCTCGCTTTAGCGTTCCTTCTCCCTCTTCATTTCTCTTTATATTTAGTTATCCTACGAGAGACTGCTACGGGAATAACTTTACTCTCTTATGCATACTCAGCCATGGCAAACTTGAAACGGGAAATAAAATTGAGAAGAAGAAAAATAATATATACAAATAAAACAAGTATAATTCAAGTTTTTCCAGTAAACTTATGTAATAAACAATATTGCTGCACTTTCTGACTTCTATGCATAATATTTCTAACCGTTATTATTACACCGGACAATTATAAAAGCGTTTAAGCACTGCGAGAAAAGTCGAGATAACATGTCAATTTTTTCCATCAAATACGTGAAGATTATTAAAACGATCATAAATTACCTTGCAGACTTCGGTCGCCACAAAGTAACTCAGTCTGTTGAACCACTGCACGTACGACTCCAAGTTTCTGGTTTTTTTCATATCTTTGAACGAAGTTTCCAAGTGCGGTGACTCCTGTACAAAAATGAAACAAAAAGTTTTTCCCTCAAAAAAACGCTTCAATTTTCCAAAACACACCGTTTTTTTTTTTTTTTTTTTTTTTTTCATTACGACCGGTATAAAAATTCATACAATTATGCGAGATCATTGCCGATTTGCGCTCGAAATAATTGGAAGACTCACTTTGGCGAATGCCTGGACAAATTCCTCCGGGCCGATGTAAGAAAGTCGTTCCAATTCTACGTGAGTAAGCTGCTGAGCGAGAACAGATGCCGATGGACAAAGCTCCGTGACGTCAACCTGGAAGAAATGGGTGAAAATTTCATTTCCACAACAGCGTGCGCGACGTAAACGGTTCAGCGTTATAATTGCGCATTTCGCGCCGGTGTTATTCACTTTGATTCAGGTGCATTTCACCCACATGGTGCGGGGGACAGGATCGTTGCAGATCCCTCCACATGCATGCATGAGAAGGGTTCCAGTGCAGAACGGGTGCGCTGTCAAACATAAATTTCCCGGACATTATTCTACCCCAGGGGGGTTTGCCATTCGCCTCTCTACGCGTGCAGCAAGTTCCGCAACCCGCTCCCATGTCGCGTTATGCTTCTATAGTATATAATTATGTACATATATATATAAATGTTATGTAGAGGCGTAATACATAATATACCAGTTTGTAAATAATTCGAGATTCGGTGCGAGCGGTAGGTTGTATAATTTGTTATTTCCATGTATAAAAAAATAAGAAAGAAAATTCACTCGCTCATCCGAGGCGTGACAATTATTTCGCAAGAAGTGGGGCTAAAAGCCATTTCTTGGTCTTTCCGTCATACGATAAGCGCTTTTTCTCTTCCGGTTGTTTTCATTCGCTCGTCTCTCGCGAGGAGAAACGTTGAATATTGGGATTTGTAATTGCCAGGGGCAAATACTCTCTGGTTTTCGGATTAGGCGGAAAATTCTCCGATACTTTTAGCGCCAAATCAGTAATTCCTATCCCAAACTCGGTGTCAACTGTTTTGCAAATAAACCGCCCAACGACGGCTTGTTACATTCAGCGAATAACAACCGCCCGATTCGCTCGTAAATTTTCTGAAAGAAAGAAATACAGTGGGCGGTAGAAAAAGGGGTAGGATGAGGGGGAGGGGAAATTCATTAGAGCTGCACAGGTAGCAAACGATACTCTCCGCGTTCTTTATGATACCTACATGTATTTATGCATGCAACCCTTCTATGTATACGGGGCAAAGTAGGTTTTTGCTTTTTCAAACCACGGTTTCATTCACCAAAATCGTACTGTAGCGGCAATTTCATTTCTATCCGTAACTACGTTTCGGTTTCATCATTTATATAGTTCATTCCTGTACTCTTACACTCTTCGTCAACGCTGTTGGAATTTCGTCAAAGCAAAGGACCATCATTTTATCTCCCGAATAGCACGTTTTTCGTAAAATCCCAATACTGGTAAATGGAGGCGAGAGCAGTTTTAACTAATAAAAAAATAAATAAATAAAAAAATGCGTAACAGAAGATGGTGAAGAAAATCGAATGCAGGGATCGTGTTGTTATTATACAGTCACGTTGTGAGAAGAATGAAGTATCAAATTCTGGTTCACTGGGGACGCAGGGTTTCCGAGACCGTTTATATTAAACCTCTAACGTGTTTTATCTCACTCGATAAATCTGGCGCAATTTCCTGCTGGGATGCAATCTCCTCTCGCTTGTCTCACAATAAAAATGAAAATAAAAATAAAAATATATCGTAACAATGAAAATAAAAATCACCGCAGTAACATGCGGTATCGACGATTAACACTGCTGTTTAAAATTATATATCAAACGCAGCAGTCAAGCGAAATTACTGCAAATGCTTGGTCTATCTAACTGCAGGGCAATACTCTAATAGTACCTCACGCCCTTCGGCAAGTAATCGAATTAACCGAGAGTATAACAGCTTTGGAACTAACATGCATCGACGAGTAACTCGGGCAATTTGACCACGGGTGTAACTAAATTTAAACACACATATCTTATATATATATATATATATGTATAGATGAAACATTTGGTAAATTGATCGCAATTTGTTACTCTGGAATATAATTATTGTAAATTACGCTTTGCGGGTTCGCAAATTTAATGTTCAAGAGTATTAAACAAGAGGTTTCCTGCGAAAGCTCCGAAGTGCAATTCTGTTCTTGTTGCTCTCCTCGTTGTGTACGGTTCATTGAAACTGGATAACAATTGCGATAATGAGTGTTGTAACAATTATGCTTGCTCGCGTTATACCATTTTAGAGGTTTCGTAGTCTGTGAACTTTAAGCGTTAATTAACGTTATCGTTGTGTGCATAGTCGAGACTGAAAATATCAAGTATTCGCCGAGGGAAAATCAGGCACGAGTCGATTACAACAACGATATTTCGAAATTCGATGCACAAAATTCGGTATAAAAAAATGTTTCGAGATAAAAAAAAATCTGGATTTCATAAACATTTATTTTATCTATCTTAAGAACGAGTGACTTCGTTGTAACGATACAGAGCTGAGTTATTTATAACTTCGGCAAAAGAGTGAACGATCGTCAATGGTCGTCAGCAATTTTAGATATTCAGCATCCCGGATCGTTCGGTTTTCGCTACTGGGAAGAAAATTTGCCGCACACGACGTGACTCAATCTGAATTTACTTCATTTCCGCGTAGAACAACTTATAACTCATCCCTTGAATCGGTTAGCGATTCGCTGCACCGAAAGAAATACGCGAAAGAGGATTGGTTGAGAAAGTTCTCAGGACCGGAAACGACCGCGAAGAAATTTGCTGGCTCGTTAAAAATCGATAAAAAAGAGATTCCGCGCAGCAGCCCTCGAGAGTCGTATACATATATCTATGTATGTATATACATATGTACATCTATGTAGACGGAATGGAGGACAGTGCATCAGGAGCAAGTTGAAGAGGGCGGTAAACTGGCTGTAGTTAGTTATGAGCGCGGAAGTTTGAATTGGCTTTAACGCGATAACGTTTAAGCACTTTAGGCGGCGGGGAATTGAGTCAAAGATTTAATAAAACCGCCTTGTAAAGCTGTGAGGCGAGTTGTGCTTATAGATGTTACAAATATCATCCCGCGTTTGCTTCTAACGACCTCGAGAAATCTGCGAGCCTTCTTCAATTAGGCGTCAACCGGGAAAAATCACAACTTTCTCGAATCTTGCCTTGACGTGCAACCTTACGCGATATTACCTACGACAACAAAGTTGACGAGGAGGCGACGCGACGGTGAAAATACGCACCGCAGCGTTTGCTCCGCGTTTATACGCGAAGCTTGCGGAACAACGGCCATATAGCCCGTATAGATTTTCCATTAAAATACCCAAGCGAGCAATTTTGTCCCCGCTGCATGGCGCGTCTGTTCGGACCTCCCGCGGAAAACACGTACGTATATGTATATTATATATATAAATATATACACAGACACACACACGCGCGCGTAACGCTAGGGGGGCAATTTTTTACACAAGAACGTATAGGTATAATATATACGGTGCGCAATAATTGGTCCGGAGAAAATAATCGTCGACAAAACCGTGGAATCCGTTTTTTATTTGACCCTTTCCGTTTGACCGCTCCTATTTTTATTCATTTCCACCCCCCGAAAGCTAAAATGCTATGTGTGCTTGCGGGGAGGAGCTTCAAAGCCTTCTCATAAGGCCGGCCGTGTCCTCTCTTATCGTTTTTATGGCGAATCTTTGTCCTCTCGTACACAATGCAGCACCAGCAGTAGCAGCAGCAGCAGGTTTTACTTCTCTCCGCAGAGAAAACCCGACGCTAATTCAAAAAATTCGCTCTTTCTATCCTCTCCTCTTCCCTTTTTATTTCTTTTCTTTTCTTTTCTTCTTAACTTTTTTGCCCCTCTCGCTTCGCCGCTCTTTATACACATTATCCCTGAATCGACCTATAACCTATCCGACTACCATCTCCTTGCTCGATGGTCTATACGTGACTTTTATCCCTTGCTAATCAACGGGGAGGGGGCAAAATTTCGTTAATCCAAGACTTTCAGAAGGTCTAATCTGTACGAATTTATCACGTTTGTGCAGGCGATGCTGCTTCGGTAGGGAATTAAAAAAAAAAAAATTACCATTTTTTCATGGTGTGTACTTGTAACAGTATCGGGCCTGAGTTTACAGAAAAGTAGCTTTGAATTAATATCGCCGAGATTAGAATCTCCTTATTTATGGATGATAGATTGCATCGTTATCCTATACTTGAGAAATTATATTTCACGTATAATTTATATACCCAGGAACATGCTTACAGCAACGCGTACTTCAAACCGATATTTTTGATACTTCGGAAAAACGTGCGAGTGCAAATTTGTGATTAGGAATACTTTCCTAAATTCTGTGCATCCGCGAATAAAATCACTGACGAATTTGATAACGTGCTAAAGTCACGTCTACGTAGGTATACAAATATTGAAACTAGTATTTGTTCAGCTTGAAATCTCGTTACTCGATGCTGCGAATAAAAAAAAGAAAAATATATCAATCCGATAATTTACAACGACCGAAAAGATGTTTAGGGGAAAAAAATTATATTTCTGGATTCAACATTGTTTGCCAAATTGTAGAAATCATTTTTGTTCAAATGTTTCAATTTTACGTCTAGTTATATCGGTTCAGCGGCTAAATAAAGGTACAAGCCACGAGTGAGAATCTTTAGCAAAATAAACACTTGCAGTTCCGTGCAAAAAGTTAGTTGGACGTATGCGGTTTAGTTCTCGAGCAGAATTGCTAACGTTCCAATTAAGCTTGCCGCCTTGTTTTCTCACCTTCGTTTCCTTTCTTTTTCTCTTTTTTAGACGCGCCTCTCACTCCCCGGACTAACTACTCCCCTCGCTTTTTATAATACCATGCACCGAGCACAGTGTGTCACTCAAGTCCTCCCAACTGAGGCATTAACTACACGGATACCTGCCTACGTTTCATGTCTTCTTATCCTCCGCACGGCCGACACGGACGTGTTAATTGCGTTCACTCGTTACTAACGGTGTGAAAACCCAACACTCGGAGTTGATTTGTCCAGGGTAACGTAATTCGACGCGCAAAACAGGGATACAATTTTTCCCTTTTCTTCTTCCCCTTGCTTCGCATGACGTAAGCGCACGACCGCTAGAAAATGGTGTTATATCAAACCTCTGAGAATTCCGCGTTCCAGCTTGAGCCAGTTTTTGCGAAACTTGTTGAAATATCTATAAATTAGCAAAATTACCATACTGCTCGAAGAATTCGTTGTCTTCCTGACGATGGCACGTATTTTTTCGATGAAAAAATTACAAGTATGCGGAAGGTAGAGAGAAAAGTAGGCATCGGAAAGTTGGAGATTTTTTATTCGTACGATTTTTTCCTCTCTTAATTCAATAGGTATGCTACGAAAGCTCTTGTTAAAAATTCATCGCAAAAGTTACGCGAATGGTTTAACCGAGTTGTAACTAAAGGTGCAAGTTATAGTAAAAAGACGAAAACGAAAGTTTCGAGAAGAAATTGTCGAGAGATTTTCGCTTTGCTGAAGATAATCTCTCATATAAAATCCTTTCCGGGAAAATTTTATGGTAGAAATTGTTACGGTACAAGAAAAACTGCCTTCAAGCTTCAGCTTGACAGCGCGTTATGCGATTCTCAGACGAATTAGATCAGGACTGAAAGGGAGCTTTTAAACGGAGCAAAAGGCTTTTTGAACTATCTGATAATCCTTTCTGAATCCCCACGCTATTTCCTTCGTTCCGGGGTTGAACAAAAACGATGTAAGCCGATTGAATAGCGTTTTGAATGTGTTTTCGGTACTCAGGTTTTCATGGATTAAATCTTTTCATGGTAATGTTATGAAAAAAATAAAATAAATAACGACAAAGTAAAGCAGAATTATTCGGATAGATTGTTTTTTTTTTTCAATACAGACGTAGAGTTATTCTGAGCAGAATTAACTAAACGGATGCTGAACGTATCCGTACTAGTATATCAATTTTATTTGAAACTTTGCGTACGCATTGATACGTAACGTTAAAATTTCCAACTGATTCAACACAGTTATTGAATTGTCTCGTTACGGCCGGCGTGTCTAACTATAGTAACTATACAATTCAATTAGAAATTACCCATAATCTAATTTTCATGAAGTACAGTGAGATGTACGGCATAGTTGGGCGTGTTCGTAGATAGGTACGTGGCTAGATAGAAGTACATACATGCTTATTATAGATACGTGTTAATGCACATGTAATACAAGTACACGGGGTTGGGTAAGTATCGCCTATATGTCGGGCAAAATTGAATTACTTGAACAGTTAAGGAAACCCCGGAGAGAAATTAGAAACGGTATTATACAAGTTGAAGTACGAAATACGCGCTGGTTTAATTCCATTGAAATCGACCGATTAATTTCGCCTTAGCATATATAGGTAGAAAATAAATCATTTCTGCGCATACGAATGAAACAACGGTGATGAAAAATGAAGGGAAAAAAAAGAAAAGAAAAAAAAACACAGGAACGAGAAAGAGGAAAATTTTTCTCACCAATCGTAATCCTTCGTCATACCTACGATTCATCGGAAATTTCGCACTCTTTCTCGGAAAATAAAACGCTACGCTGTTTACTCGCGGTTATTAGATTGAACACGCGATTTCATGATTTCCGTATATTTCAAACGAGCCCATTTATATACTTTTCATATTATACAAGTACAGGATTTCGTGATTTAACAACATCTCGTTGTGTTCTACATAGAAATTACGCGAAAGCGTATCACACAAATTACCTACAAACAGGCAACGCAAAGGACTTACTTTACCATTTCGTAGTCATAATTTCTCTCTCTCTCTCTATAGGCATTCAAAAATCGCAGAATCCATTGATTCCGGCAGTGTAAGGAGGAGTGGTAATAAAATAAGGAATCACGCCTGCTGCAATTATTACCTGAGTGAGTTGCTCGGCGGCGGCTTCGGTCGCTAATCCTGCAAGTCCTTCCTCGTACCTTTCCAAGGCCGTTAACCTTAGCAAGAGATTCTGAAGAAGAGCCGAAACCTCTTGCCTGGCGGTTGCGTCGACGGCAGCCACTTTCTGGGTGATGGCCCGCACGTGACTCATGACTCTCTCGTCCCGAAAATCGTAGGGGAACGTCTCCGTCCACTCGGCCAAGAGCTGGACGAGTCTTGGAACGAACCGATGAAGCCTCTCCTGGTGAAGCGGAATTATTTTCCTTGTATTCTATTGGGAAAATCGATCAATCCCAGAGTCTCTCATCGTCAGCGTCAGTGTCGTTGTCTTTTTCATATACCCAACGAAATCCATACGAATATACAAATATCCCGATAATTTACACTTAAAATCTGTTGCACAGCCATTTCCAAAGACACATATATCACTAATCGTGAGTACAAGAAACGGCGGAAGCTTTCAAGGAAATCTCCACTTATGATCGCAGAAAATTCGTATCTCTCACCTTTCCACCCTCGCCGGTGAGATTCTGCTGGAGTTCGCATAGAGCGCAAACCTCGCCGAGGAGCTCGTGTGGTTTTATGAAGAGTCTGGCGCTGAGGAGGAAGGCGAAGAGGTAGGCGCGGTCCGGATAATACTCCTCGGTTGGCACCATGTGTTGGACGAGCGCCTCCAACGAGCCAGAGACCAGATTCCCATCCCGATACACCAGCGCCTGTATAAAACGAAACGGGACAACGCGATGATTTGGGTATTATGTAAAAATTTTCACACACCTGATTCGTCTTCGCCATTATTTTCAAACTCGGTAAATGAATAAATGAATCCTTGCAGGTTGTTGGTTGCTGTGTGGGGGGGGGGGGGGAGTCCGTACGTTACCGAAAGTAAATTGAGAAACTAATTTGCGGGTGCAAACATTCCCCTGATGTCCCTTCCGCAAGCGGCAGCTAGGTATACCTGTGACAAATTTGCCTTGCCAAGATAAGTTTTCCCGGAGAGATCCTCGCTTGGTATAATCGTACGGTATAAATTGTAACGCATAGGTATACGTATAGGTAGGTATACGAAGGAGCGAATTCAAGTTGGATCGTGAGATCAAACTTTCCTCATCGTTTCTAATCAAGTACTCGACAATCGCGTCCGAGTCTTTTCCTTGAAACGCTCCTTTCTCGGCTTTCTTCGTTTTACTCCTTCACGAATTATTATTATATACATATATATAGATGACATCTGCGATATAAGTACGTAAATAACGCGGATATTTTTTTATCTCTCTGCCTAAGTTGTAATGGGTTAAACGAATGGGAGACGAAAAAAGAGCAAAAGATAAGGATAATATTTCTTTTACAAAAATGCGACGAAGGTGACGACGAGAAGGAAGAAAAAACATGATGGCTCACGGTTTTCGGTTTCAGTCAAATCTAAGCCAAGGAAATCCCGCGAAAGCTCCGCACACGGGTCAACGAAAGCTCGTCTGGGGTTGCCGGGGTTTGTTTAGCCTAGTAAAAAGTTTGCTACGAGGCGCGTGGCGTCGGTGACAGGGTTTACTGTTTTGTCACAAATTCAGTTTCCTCGTTTTGCGTCAACCCGACCGCAACACTCGCTGCGGTTTTTTAAGCTCCGTTCTCTGCTGCGTTTTGTGTGGGCATGTGCCAAAATGAATTTAGAGCATCGCGCAGAGCGAGCGACGATCTTGATGGACGTGTCGCGCTCAAAAATTTCGCTTTGGCATGATGAGATGATCAGGTCAACAAATTTTTTAGAATTTGGAAAATCGGCGTTTCGAGAAAGAATTGAGAACATTGGTAAATAAAGTTTTTGTCATTTTTGTACGAGTATGAAAGCCTCGCGCGGATATTTCAAATTCGATATTTCCAATAAAAGTATTCATGCACGGATTTTCTAATATTATAAACGACGTTGGTGCTTTTTCCCAAAGAAATTTGCAAGCAAATCGTCAAGATCTTGATGGAAATTAAAAATTATACGTGAAATCGACGGCTCGGCGTACAAGCTAATTCTTTCAATATACTTTTTATTGTTGAATTACTCGTGGTGTTTTTTCATTTTTGAATATCGCGTATGCTGAATAATTGGCAGGGTGTAATGAATATTGATATGGCAAAACAGCGGACGATTTGAAAGCTCGGTTTGCAGGGACGGCAGAAGAGAACGAGAGAGAAATTATTCTTTCAATATTCGTTATTATCCTTCTTTGCAATTATAAGACTCCGCGATGCTGTGCAGCTAATTGTTTTAGGATTTAATTAGTATCTCTGTTTGTTTCTTTTTCCGCGGTTTGCTCAATACCTTCGTTCCACGGTTATAATTTGATTGCGGTTAATTTTCGCAGATGTAAATTGCGGGTGAAAGACGAATCTTTGCAAGTTTTCATTTCACGGAATAGACGTAAAGTTATTACACGAGACTTTGTACAATTGCTGAATATTTGCAAAATAAAAGGTACTCGGCTCACGATATTAAGCCTGGCTAACCCGAGGCAACGTAAACTCGTATAAATGGTATACTGCATTTTGTACATATAACGCATTCAAAGTGAGGGAAATCAGACGACGGAAAAACACAGAAACTTCTACAGCACAAGGTGGTGGTGGTGGTGGTTGCGGTGCAGGGAAAAAAGTTGCGAGAAAATTTGATTGCTTTTACGACACGATTACGCTGCCGCAGACTGTATAACAATAGGTACACACAACGGCGGAGAAATAACAGCCGAATGAAAACACAAACGATATAATTCAACGACTTTTAATGTCGCTTTACAAGCGCATTAAAATATATAAAAGGTATATGAGAGTGAAACGATGCGTATAAAAATAACGTACAAATAACACCGTGTTTTAACAATACATACCGATAATAAAGCCGATTATAATTGCTCCGTTATCTTATTATACTTATAGCAATGAGCGACGTCTGTTCAGCTAAAACTTTCCGCGAATAAGAATTAATTTCCAGAAGATTGATCGGAATGCAAGTAGGAAAGAAGATAAAAAATGTATAAACAGATAATTATACACCCGGTAAGTAAATTCGTATTCCAGCGATTGGACTGCGGAATTTGTGGGATTTTTTATAAACTTGTTATAATGTTAAATTTCTTATTGCTTCGCACACGTGTAACATACGGATAACTTCGGCTTCGATCGCCTGATTTTCTTCTCACGATGGTATCTCTAACCAATAACAAGAATATATATTTTCCATTTACACGTGCTCGATGCACATAAATAAATTGTAAAGGAGAAGGTGAAAAAAGAAACGGTCAAAACGAGCAGCTTAAAAAGCGTGAAAAAAACTGGCCAATTATAGCTTGAAGCGAGAAAAAATTAATTCTTTATCATCAAAATTTATGGAAAAAAAAAAAACAGGCGAACAAACATCGTGAAAAACAAATTCCAATTTACCAGGTATTCACCCTTTCGTTCTATCCCCACGGATATAAAGCTGCCCGCGATACGAACATTACTTCAGAGTTAATCGCCCAAGCAAATTAAAAATAATAAAAAAACGCAATTTACAATATTACATAATATTATGAAATAAAGCTGGACACGTTTAAAACTTGTGTTTCCTAATTACTTCGTTTCAATAATTATTATACCTTTGTATAATTGTGCATAAAAAAGTAGATTTCGACAGTACAAAGGTGTCCTCCAGGAATTTGCCAACTTTTATACCATATTTTCATATATGATCTTTACATAGACACGTATATATACATAGAGCTGAACGTCTCGATCAGCTTCCGGTGAACCTGCAGGAGGAAAGGATTAATCCCCCCTCCCCCCCCTCATAAATTTTTGCTCTCTTTTCCTTCTCCCCCGATTTTTTTCCCTGCAACATACATTTTTTCTCCTTCTCTCTATCTATCCGGACCACCCCCCCCCCTTCCCTCTTTCTCCTAAACTGTGACCCACTTCGTCCGTGCACCTTCCAATATCTCACCGGATCTATTTTCTCTCAACTTCTCTTCTTCGCCTCCCCCGCAACGTCACCCCGGTTAAGTTAAGGTTGTATTAGGTACTTGCAACGTTCTAACGTTCCACCATCAGCCATCCGCTCCTTCGGGCCGTTGCACCAATCTTCGGGGAGAAAATTGCGCTTTATTGCCCTTCACCCGGCAAGCTTGTGCGGCCGGTGAAAATACCCTCGTGAATATTAAAGCGGAGGGTTTAAAACGTTCGGCTGAATAAAAAAAAAAAAAAAAACACCTACTTCCGGCGTGTGTATAAAAGTACGTTATACGTACAGCGGTGCAGGTGCATCCTTAAGGATATTCATTTTCAGGCGTTGAGTAGCTACACTAATACGATCCAGTTCCATGCTTAATATTCCCGTGTACGTACACCATCAATCAAACATTGTGAATATAATATACTTGTGGTAAAAACGATATGAAAATGAAACGAAATGTTCATCGTTCCGGGGACAATGGTCTGTAACAAAATGAAACGAGGTGCTGAATTGTATAATATATACTCGGTTGGTATAACGTTGAAAATTTTCCCTTACACATATATTATGTATGTACTGTACGTACCATCGCGTTATAATGTTATACCAACAAAGTGGCTATGTAGATCAGTAGCTATACATATACGCATGTATAAAAACGGCCCATTCAAATTCCGAAGGGAACGGCCGAGCAAACAATGAATTCCTTTCTTTGCTGTTTAATTTCGCACACATCTACAGCCAGCGACTTTAATTTTCCGTGCAGTCGTGCACCGCGGACTATGATCGGCAAAAGTAATAACGGTAGGTACGTACCTACTACGTATCTCTTTGTGCGCTTTCGAAAATGCCTCTGTTTTCGGGATAAATCTATACGCCGATCGGCGTTCGTCGGCGTTGGTCTGTCGATTTTTCCTCAATATAGGTATAATACATCGATGGACGCGTTCCGACGTTGAAGCTGCGACGGTGCACCCATTGTCGGATAAAGGTTTTAATTTCGAACGGAATCGTTCAAACGGACCGGGAGGCATCCGATGAAAATGAAAGAGATAAAAAGATTAGGAACAAAAAAATAAAAGAATGGAGTAAAAACAGAACAAAGGAACGGAAGGGAAAGAGAAAAATATAGAGAGCAAGAGAGAGAGAGAGAGAGAGAAAGAGAGAGAGAGTGAACGAGGGAGACGAAAATAGGAAATGGGAAGTAATAGGGGTCGAGATGAAAAAATAGAAACAATAAAAAAAAAAAAGGAAAAAAAAGGAGAGAAAAGAAAGAAAAGTGTAGACCAAAGAGGTAAAAGGTAAAAGAGGCAAAACCGCTGCCCAGTCAGACTGATAAACCCGACAAAGCGCAATGGCTGAAACAGCGTCAATGGACTGGGGAGGGGGGATGGTTTCTAAATTCTTTAGGCTCGCTTTGACGGAGACGATTTATAGAATAGTAGATAAATATCGAATCAGATTTTTCTGAAGAATAAAATTTGGCCATTTTTTCGGTAGAGATTGCAACTTTCGGTAAATATTTTTTAATTAAGTGAAAAAGGCACGAGAAACAAAACAAAAATTAAAGAAAACAAAAAACAGCTCGTCGACAATTCAGTCTGGAATATGTATTCATTTTTCAAACGAACAATACACATGCAGCAGCAGCGGCATATGTCGCATTGATTTAACATGTCAACGGGCGTTTGCGAATATTTGCGAAATGAAAGACTGAAAGCAGTCCGCGTGACTGACACAATACAGACTTGATTAAACTTGGCTTTATTTTTGTTCTGTTTTTTCATTTATTATACACCCACACGCGTATAAACTATCAACGCTGTATGCTGCGTGAATTGGCCTATAGAGAAATTTCTCCCCTATTCGAAAAAAAAAAAAACAAAAGGAAACAACAGAAGAAACGTATAAACAAAAGGAGAGAATAAACGGAGCAATTATTGGATTGGTTTCTCTTACTTTCTTTCTTTATTTATTTATTTCTTTTTTTTTTTCTTCATTCTTTCAGCGATTTTTCGCAAGGCTGCAGACAAATTCCGCGCGTGTTAATCAAGTTTTTTTGCCTGGTAGGTCGAGGCAGGAGGGTGTTGAAGATAACTTCGGAGTTCTGATCCGAGACGCGTGGAACTGAGACGGTAAATAATAGTTTTGCTGGGGGCGCCTCCCTGCGGAGACCACCATTCTCTTATTACCGGAAAAAAGGTGATTCCCGAAAATTACTTCGCCATCTTATCATCAGGGATCCCTCGTCCCGTTCCTTTTGCAATTTCCCGTACCTGCACCGCACACCCACGTTATACGTACACGAATACCAATACGCGAAGGTGAAACGTTTCCTCTTCTTCTCTCATTGTTCTTCGTTCTCTGCCGGTTATTCCTTCTTTACTTTTTGCGCGAAATGTTTTTTACGCCAAGGTTTCGCCCCCGTGTTTTTCCTCGACTTGATTTCTAACCCCCCGCGGGTGAATTCGAGATGGGGATAAAAGGGGATCATGTATGCGAATAAAATAATCGAAAAGTCTGCGTCGAGAGGTGAAAAATTTTTCAAACTCGATCCGAGTTTATATATACATATATATTATGCCTTACGCTCCTGGGTTGAATTATTCACGAAGCGTTTTTGTTGTCAAAGTTAAAAATGATGCAGTATCTTTTGTTGACTGCTTTTCACGGTTTGTTCTCTCGTCGTGTTTATATCGCAAATAGAATTAAAAATAACGCTTTACTTTACGAGTAAAAATCAACGTGGGCGTATGAGTGCAAAAAAAAAAAAAAAAAATCATTAAAAAACCTTGCATTTGTCCCTCCCTCGGGAAGAAACAAAATAAAAAAAAAAAAATAAATAGAAAAATAAAAAACTGACAATACCAGCGCGAATGACTAAAATTAATAAAGTTAGACAAACGAGCCGTAATTTCGTGTACAGACAGCTGGAATTATCGGGACACCAGTAATTCTGGGGGTAACATGACGACCAATTTCAACCCTAAACCAGACCCCCGCCATTACAGCTGGATGCACGAAAGAGTATACGTGGATCTGGGTTTTGCAGTACGTATTATTAAAAGATTCGTCGAAACCGGAGAAAACACAGTTATGCACGGATTGACGTCACGTTTTAATCCAATTACCTGATTGAGAGAATAGTGCCGTTATTTTTTTTTTTTCCCCCTCGTCTCTTCACCGACGGAGAGAAAAAACATCAGCATCGTTAATGGAACTCGTTTTAAGTTGTCGATAATCGCATGAACGTTTGATCGTGATAGCAGTGGGTGTACTGATTTGATTGTAAAATTTTTACGGACTTTGACGATTTTATCTTTCAACCAGTTAACGAAATTTCCCTAAATACGTGACCGAATTTGCATGTTTTCCCCGATTAATCAGAGCTGGTCAAACGATCCCCTGGATAAATATTTCAGATGACAAAAATCGTCGATTGGATGAAGAGACGCGAGCGGTGAATATAACGACATTTGGAGATTGGCCGCCGCTGCTGCCGGAGGTTGATTAAATCACAGAGGTTAAAATGGTAATAGTGCCAAACCGTAGACGTGTTTCTACGCGGCGTCCATAAAACCGTTTATATATATATATACAGTTACAGGTTTCGGCGTTTATTGCTGGCGTGGCCTAGTTTTAGAAACAGACGATGATTTGGCCTCAACGTGTATACCTGTAACATCTGCCAACCCCAGAGCTTTGTGCCTCTCGTCTCTCGTACGAGAAAGGATTCAATCGTACGGGGTAAAAAACATAAGATAGAATAAAGAGAAAAAAAAAAAAAGAAAAAAAAAATAGAGATACAAAAAGGGTGCCTCTATACGTATAATAATAGTAATAATATTGTAACAGGTACAACAGTGGGCGGGATATGAATTCTCTCGTTTGAATATTGTGGAAACGTCGGGGAATATCAACTGGGTGATTGTCTGGCACCCTCGTCGGTATAAGCTGCAGGGAGCAGAAGAAGAAGAAATGTAAATACAAATATAGTAAGCGCGAAGGGCGCGTCTGGGGCGGAAATTCCTCAATATTGATTTGGCAAGGAGGCAAAACCCGGCTCGAGCCTCCGTCGGGTAGGCGCGCTGTTTGCCTCGGCAGCCCTCAAGGGTGTCAAGGGTTGACTTTGAAATATACCGGAGGAATCACCGAGAGCAATGGACGCGCAACCCCGCCGAGGGATGGGGGTGAATAAAAGGCGAAGGCGGCTCCGCCTTACTCACGTGCTCGGTGTTGATAGCGGCACTATCTCTCGGATCCGGATGTTCTACGTTGGCTCCATTTGCCAGGCCCGGACCAGGAACAGAACCGACGTTACCGCTTCCAGTGCTTCCGATGCTGAGACCCTTCGCCCCGGTACATCCTGCCGGCGTTTGCGGTAAACTCTGAAAAAATAAATAAATATAGCCTGGATTAGATAGATATGGACGAGTTGTTTAAAAGTGGTATGCAAAATTTATTCACATTTCTCGCAAATATAACGACGTGTGGCGAATAAGAAATA
Source organism: Neodiprion virginianus (assembly GCF_021901495.1). Taxonomy (NCBI): domain Eukaryota; kingdom Metazoa; phylum Arthropoda; class Insecta; order Hymenoptera; family Diprionidae; genus Neodiprion; species Neodiprion virginianus. Next base: position 5,330,472 of record NC_060877.1, on the reverse strand, counting down.
CGTAAAACGCAGTTTCTCGTTGAATGCGAAAAAAAAACAACAATTTTCACTCTGTTCGATTGAAAATAATTGTACTTCTGTGAGTCGGTGTTTATTGATCTTACTTTCAAGCACAAGATTTACGATATTTATAAATCGTTGAAACTCGGTTACAAATGTATTCTTAAAGTAACAAGTAACGGACTTTTCTCGAAACGAACTACGTATCACATACATGTTACGTACAGTTCTTTGCGGTAAATGTATTTACGTATAATAAAAGGTCCCATCGTGCGCGGGAGGTAAAAATCCGACCGAAATGGATAAAACGAAAAATGGATTTAAAAAAAAAAAGGGATAAAAATCCCACGGGGAAAGGTCGTGGCACGTTTTAAACTAGTAAGCGAGACTCTGGAAGGGTCGACGGAAGGCTGACAAACTAAGTTACCAGCGCAGAGCTCTTTCGCGCTGCACTTTACAGGGTTCTCATCCAGCACTCGCTTCCGCGAAGAATGAACAAAAAATTTCGTTTCTATACGTATCCGTATAGGTAAAATATACATACATAAACGCAGTTATGTGAATACATACTGTATGACATTTTGCTTACAGAAATGGTTTCCCGTATCTTTCAGATGGTGGGACAAAAATTCTCACAGACCGCGCGGCACGTGCGAGGATTCCTTTTATTAACAACGGAAATTGCCTGTGACCAGGATATATTACAATTCAATTTTCTGCCCGGTGCAATGTCTACGTAGGGTTTCACTTTCTTTCAATTGTTGTTAAAAAAAAAAAACAAAAAAAAAAAAAAATGTTTACGCGAACTTTTCTGCAGCCGTAGACACAGCGAGAAGCATCGAGGATCGTAATTTTGCGACAAGAATCGCATGCGGAAAGTACACGTGGCAGGAAGAGAAGAGAATCAATTTTTTTCAGAGAGACCAACGCGATTCTTTTTCTTCTTCTTCGCGATATTCTCCGTTCAATTCTTTACCTTGTAATTATTACTCTGCAATTAAATGGCATTAAAAATTCATTAAAATTGCCGAAGATGCACGTTCGGTAATAACTAACGCTCGGACCTCTGAAACGGACGACCTGATCAGGGAAAGGCTCTGATGATAGGGAGGGGATGAAAAAAGGTGATCAAAGTACGCTTCGCAGTAAAGCCCACGGAGTACCAAAGGTGAGAGACGCCGGTCGGTGTATTATAAGCGTGAAAAGACGGCGGTGCATCGGAAGACGTCGTTCCTTCGCCTTCTCGCACGCCCGAAGCTCCAATATTTACTTTATTGTCAATAGTCGAGAGGCGAGAGTGCTCTTAGAGTAATGGGGATATCAAAGAGTCGATAAGCGTGGCGTTTTACGATCTCGCAATTTCCCCTGTCCGCGGCATAATATGTTTCTATCTATACATTCTACGTTGAATATGCGTATAACGATTACCGACACGTTAGAAAAAATTTTCTCTTGAATTCGAATTCGTTCGTACCGTCTGCGTCAGCGATAGCCACTAAGTTAAAAATAATCGATGCGTCGACTGACCTAAATCGATGATCGATGAAACCAAAATTTCGTAAACTTCGGTACGTAGTCTTAATGGCGGAAAAGTTTGTTGATAATTTATAGTTTCATAAAAAATATTTTTCAATGTCGTGCGAAAACATTCATTTATATTTCACTTAGGACAATGATAATAATTGATACTTTAGTCACATGAATTAAGATCGTTTTGCGTCGTTCATGGGAGTAAAAAAGAAAAACCGATTGTGAGGAAAGATAATTGAGTCGGTCGATTAATCGATTTTGAAAAATAATCGATCGTACTCGATTAGTCGAGAAAAAATAATCGAATATTTTTGGTCATTCTTACCCGGCGCGTTTTCCGATGGCTTGTTCCAACGGTTTCGGGAATTTGACGTTTTACGGTTCAGACCCACTCTAGAGTATACCTGTAAAAACCTCCCTGCATACGCGTCTATCTACATATATACAATATACACGTATATACGTTATACTCAGCAAAGTGATACGAGGAGCGAAATTTATACGACAGGATTGCAGGGTATCACATGCAGGATCCGGAATAAATTTCGTTTGGCAAAAAAGGAATCGATCAATCAGTCGGACAGGGTTACGCTTCGTCTCGAAGTTTAACCGGATGTGCGGAGGTGGAAATATTATATAAGTATAGGAGGGTGGAAGTAATGCCTATACATCGCATCTGTTTGATACCCTTGTGCCTTGTAGATTATATCTCTGCGAATATGGCCAATCGTGCTTCGCTTTACCAGCGACTTGTAAGGGTGAAGTGCAGGGTTTCTTTCTAGTTATATGTGGTTCTTCATCTTTTTTATTTTCACCACGGCGAGAAGAGGCGTGACGAGGGGCGCGTATCGTGCAGAATTTAAAACCCGGAGGGGAACAAGCGGTTTCTCAGGGGAGTCGGCGAGTTTTTTTCAGCATTGAAATTTACTTTTTACTGGTTTTTGGTTTGGATTTCACTCCGGCTATCACCCTGCGCGTAGCAAGTGCGGATCTCCTACCCTCCTTTCTTTATCATTCTTAGATCGGCGCTTAAACCGACTATTAATTTCAATTCATGATCGAGTATGAAATTTCAAAACATGTAAAGAAAAATCGATTACCGGATATAATTGTTGGTTTCCACTTTAAACATACAGAGTTTTTCGTTTTGTAAAATTGATTTTATTTTCAGCAAACTCTACCAATGTTTACGTTAAAGGATACCGCTGTAATGGAAAGTCTTCGCGAAGCCCCAAGTTTTGGATAAGCAATAACAGATTTTGTAGGCACGGAGGTAGAGAAGAAGGGTGATCTTAAATTGCATCTGCGCGCCGCGTTGCGTCCTCATCAATCTTAATATCAGCCAGCGATGTGCGGTACAGAAAATTTCATTTCAACAATAAGTATTACACGAGCACACGAACCAGCAGCGTTTGTTTAATGAACGCGCCAGAACCGTTGTGCAAAAAGAAAAAGAAATCGCAATTTGGTACGAGGTAGCTTATTAATTTAGATGGAGAAGACTTCGCCTGATACGAGATGTATAAATAACAAGCCTTCTCTAGAAAATTACCAAAAATTTTCCAATGGAGAATATATTTCATCTTAACAGGACCGATGGAAGAATTTTATTTTTATTACGTATTAAGAGGATGATAAAGAGGCTGGGAAAAGAGAAGAAGAAAAAGTAACGGATGCGTAAAGGGACGTCCGGTCGTAAGTAATTCAAAATTGCTCGTGCGTTAATATTTTTTTAAAGCATTCTTTTTTATTTTTTAATCAGTTTCCTTTTTCCACCGCTTTACTTTTCGATCTCCGTTCACTGTCTCGTTCCGTTTCTCTCCGCTTCTCTTCAGCTTTTTCAGTCAGCTGTGTAATCTGTGCAGAAAAGCGTCTCGCCGCAGCTGCAGCAGGCACGTGATTACAAGTTTTTGTGAAAGAGTCGCTATTACATTATATCGCCGAACGAATTGAATTCCCCGCTTAAATACGTTTATGGGTAGGTACGTTAAGTAACGAGAGGTGCGAGCGCCGGAAGGAAAGTTAAAATTGAAAAATAATTGTTGCTCCCTGTAATTTCCGTCGCACCTTATAATACTTTCGTACAATGAACCCTTTGCGCAGGTATCTCGACTTACGACCCGAAGACGACACCGCTGCCCGTCTGCCGTTTTCCGAACACGTTTTCCCGTCCGCGAAAGGGTGCTAATTGCTTTTCACACCACGTGGGAATGTTAATGAGAATTATAATTGCCGGATGTAGCCACAAGACCACCTTTTCTTCAAATGCGAGATAAAAAAAAAAAGGATTCATACATTTTTTTCCCTCGTTTTCAATAGAATGAAATGAAAACGAAAAATGAAGAAGTAAAAAGTCGAGGAGAAAATATTAATAATAAGAACAAAAGGAAACATCTCGAAAAGTCGGACCCTCCCGTATACAATTAGGGGAAGCTGAGTGGCTGGAATGGCCGCGACGTTCTTTGGACTTCGAACAACTCTCTGCACAGACGTTCGACAAGGAAATTTGATATAGATCTACACATCACGTTTTTTTTTTTTTTTTTTTACAGGTAATTATTTTTTATTACATCCTTCAACCCTTCGGATCCGCCCCAGATCTGTCAGCTTATTGGTCGAGTCTGAAATTGAATCGGTAGATATCCCTTATACAGGGGCTCTTTAAAAATTCGTTTTCAAGCAATATAACTTGCGGCTCCGCGATCGATACGCTCGAGTTTTCTTATTACCTTTTTTTCGTCACGGACAGATCGAGGTAGAAAATTTTCGAAGATCCCTTGAATTATGTTAGCTAGTTATAATTTATTTACAATATCGCGTGATTTTTGATGTGTGAAAATTACTGCTATCGCACTTGGATTGTTTATTGCATTTAGTTATGTCAGAAGGCTGCGGCAATAAAAACTTGGTAACAATCTTAATGGGTTGACATTCGTGCTTTACCCAAACTTTACAGGTAATTAAACTTTCGAAGAACAAGATGGCGATGAAACTATATACAATTTCCCATTAACCACAAAGTGCTGCTGGTATGCGGTGTACATGCATACCTGGTATACATGTATACCAGGATAGAAAATTCAGACGGGAAACTCCTAAACTTAGTTGCCCGTTCAGTCGAACATAACAAACGACTTTCCTCAGCTGTGTTACCGATTGTCTTCGTCATCTTTTTATAAAAAATTTAGTTTACCTTTCAGTCAATTTCGAGTATTAAGATATATGGATGAGAAGGTGTCGAAGTCGGCTTTTCCACCTCTCGAGACACTTGAGACAGTGCTAATAAGGAGAAAACAGCAGCACCTGCAAGACGTGCGAAGGACGCCGGTCTCGGTCGCCTAGAAACAACGAGTTTCAACTTTGCCAGAAGTGTGTACTTGGCGTTTCTCGTTTGCAAAGGTTAAAACGACGACCGGGATATACATATATACGTATAGACTTTATATTAAAGAAGTACGACGGAAAAGAGGAAAGAATGAAATGACGGGGAGAAGAAAAGAAACTCCCGACTGCAATTCTACGAAAGTAAATAAATAAACATATAAGTCAACCCAAGAAGTCGAGCGAATAAGAAAAACGAAATCTATCTATAGTTTTTTATTCGTCTTTTCTTTTTTTATGCGATCAAATTCGGTAGTGGAAACTTGACGCGAAATGGGAGGAGATGGCGAAGACTCGGAAGATATTTCACGGCAGCTCTCACCTGCATTATCTGTATCTGAGTGTTCATTCGGCGGCTGATGTATAAGGCCATTATACCGTAGCGTACTATAAATTTTCTACTCGCATAGACAGCCGTTCGATCGTTAGTTATTTGAGCTTGCAGGCCGGAGCACGGCCGACGTTTCGCGGATTCTTGATCAGAGAATTAAATCGGAATATATGAGCTCTGTGCGCGCTGTAACTAATGGATCTGGCTAATCCTCTCGGTTGATCAGAAGAGGAGAGCCGTTACAATGCTAATAAGAGTAAATATTGTACCGGCAAACAACCCAGCTACTGTCCAATCCGCTTGTCATCTCACGATGTGTGTGTCAAAAAAGGAAAAAAAAAAAAAAATAGGATAAGCCTTAAGAGAAAAGAAAATCAAAGCACAAACTGCGCTTACGGAATAATTCGTTCAAACTTTATTTGGTACAGCTGCAGCCTCAGTGAGTTAAAAACCGAGCGCTGACGAAATCGTGACCCAGTTTATTATTATGCAGCTGGTGCTGCATTAACGTTTTTCCTTATTTGCTCTCTCTCTCTCATGTATATGTATTTCAATTTTTAAAAACGAAAATGTAAACTCCAGTTCTCGCTCTAATGGATATTTCGCGAGCCTTAAAACGGCCTCGATTTTCACCCGGAGCGAGAGCTGAAAACCTTTCGGATTTCCGAGTTGAAGCGGTAAAGGAGGAAGTGAACAGGGAAACAAATGATCGCTCGAGAGACCCGAGGGAGTGATTCAGGTCTGTTGGACTAGGCACATGATATCATGTATAAATATATATACAGATTCGTTGGGTAATAAAGCGATAACCGAATACATTAGGCTGGAGGACCATTCCAGCGTTCGGGATTAATGTATCACAATATTATCACGTCTGAGATGACGTGGAGTTTAGGACATGAAACGTGGTTTCTACTACAAGCTTTTGATCGCGGGCCGATAGCCGGGTGAAAAAGGCTTGTTGATCGAAGGTTTTACGGTTTCTCGAAAGCAGCATCAGCACACGTATTCGAGGTGTAAGTGTGGAGCTCGTTCGGCGAAAGTGATGGTCGATACCGAAAGCCCTGTAGGTACCGGACCCTGGAGGTGTTTCGTGATTTCGTTTTATACTTCTGGTAGCGATTGGCTAGGTCATCATTCCTCGCCTAGAGTGATAGTGAAGAGAGGAACCAAGGAAGGAAGGAAGGAAGGAAGGAAGGAAGTAGAAGTAAGTGAGTCGGAAATACCGGGGCGATTTTCTCTTCTTTATCGTTTTCTGGTCTATTAAGATAAAATAAACGACCGAAACCGGGACCACAATAGAACTCCTCATTCACACGGGCAATCGTACGAATTGACGCAGGTCTTGAGAGTAACGCGGATGTGTTCGCACGTAGATCGTTGATAGTGTGGGTACATCGGAGTAAGGTTCGTTCTACCGAAGAAGGAACCGTCCTATTCGAGCATCCGGGTCGTTTTGCCTGCTCGTATTCCCCACTGAGCTGAACTACCACACCGAGTCATATAGTCCCTGAAATTCGCGCCGAAGGGTCGACTTATTACCTACCAGGTAGTTCCAGGACTTTCCGTAACACTCTAGAAAGAGAGTGAGTAGAGTAACGGGGTCGTTTTAATGCCTCGACTCAAGCCCGTACCAGGTGTTTAGGATCGTTAGAAATTTCCCTGGGTTTATCTCCCACGATGAAGAGAGAGGGAGAGAGAGAGAGAGAGAGAGAATCATGGGTGAGCGGAAAGAGGATGGTGTGCAGGATTTTAAGTAGAGGGTGGAAATCAATGCCAGCTGAAACGTCTCGAACCTTTAAATATATATGTAGGTTGAGGCGACATTACGAGCCCACCTTTTAACCTAGAAAATAATATTTCTCTCTTCTTGACGACCGCAGTGCCAGTTTGTGTTCGGTTCAGAGTCGTGGAGAAATTTAATCTCATTAAGCCTGGGTTATACACCGCGCTAATCGTGTCGAGCACCCGTTTCGTCCTTGGCCCTCTTGCACTTTTTATTTGATTGTTTTTTAATTTTATTTCTTTAGAAAGGAGATAGATAAATAGTGGTAGAAGCTTCGGGAGAAAGAGTGAAACGAAGTGAGACCCACACTCGCCTACCTCGTTTCACCACCACACGACTAAGTGGATACTGTAACGTGAGCGGGCTGGAAGATATTTATGATCTGTCTTGTAGCAATCTAACTTAACCCCATCCTCGGTAACAAGGGACTCTCACCCTCGCCGCCTCACCGGCTCACTGCCTCACTGGTTCGCCACCTTATACCGCACTCTCCACCTCGGTTCAGCCACGAAATGAACTCGAACTCCTCTTCTACCGACGTCGGTCCCAAGGCGAACGAACGAACAAGGAAGGAAGGAAGCAAGCAAGGAAGAAAGGAAGGACGGAAGGAACGAACGAACGAACGAACGAACGATCCTAAGGTCTCAGCAGCTAGCTTTTCTCCCTGCGGGAGAAATTCAGACCCTCCGTTTTCCTATCTTTCGACTAATTTAAGACACGTCTGTTGAGTGGATGCCGCTGTTCATCCGGGGCGAAGGCCAATATATACGGGAAGAAAGTAACGGTTTGTTTCACGAGGTGGAAATTTCACCTCGCGAGATTGAATAGATGAATGTGGATGAAAATCGAGCGGGATCGCGAGAGCATGAAAAGCGAAAACAAAACTCGGAACTGATCGTTCCGTGCAAAGTTCTAATACATATACAATATTTAGCAGAATGGGTGGTTTTTTCTTGGCCATGTTCCCAATCGTTTTGAGCTACCGAACCACTTGCCGAATTCGAATTTAACTTTTCAGCGCAGCGGACTATCCGTACAGCTATATCTACCGTGCCCGAGGGTCCATTGTCGACATGGACCGTAACAATTTGTTTATGCGCTCGCGAAACGACCTCCGGCAGGAACTTTTAGCAATCGGTTGTTGCGATTCGGGGAGAGTTTGGCCGAGTGCCACGTATGCGCGACGTTTGAGTCACGGGACGCGAACCGAGAACATATTTACCGTCGTTATACGTGTTCGTCCTCAGTTCCATGGGTCAGGGAGGGGTCAGTTACCGTCAAGCTCGCTAATTAAATACTAACCGTACATCAAAAGTCCGGTCTGATTTCATCCAATTTCAATTATTACTCGGAGAGAATCGAAAGGAAGAGATGAAAAATGTGTAAAGGGAACTCTGCTCACTCCGGCTCCTTCGCCTTGGTGGATAAATTCCCGGAGGGGGGCGACAGTCGGTCATAATTAATTAAGAATCTACGAGGTGATAAAACGGGAAAGTATAGTACGGATTTGCCTTTCTTCGAGTAAAACTTTTCAGGCAAGCTTCGGTTTCCGCAGACCTTTCGTTTAGAAAACGTTCAACCCCCGGCGGGTGTTTCTGGCGTTTTCATTCCGTCAGCTTCCTTCATCCATCTTTCGATCGCGCACCGCGAAGGCGGGCTTAACTCTTCCCCGCGTCCCGAGACAAACGATTCCCCGATACCAGACGGGGATGCGTCTGTTCGGGAAGCCCGATCTCGCCGGCGAGGCGTTTCTTTATCAGTCGAGAATGAAAAGGTTCGTAAACCGGGGGCAGTTTCCTCGTCTTCGCCGACGGCTACGGGAGGCGAGATGTTAGACGCTGTGATGTGCGAACACGAGTTAAAGAGGTCGAGAAGCTTGAGAGAAGGACAGAGAGAGAGAGAGAGAGAGAGAGAGTGCGACTAGAGTCGGTTAAGTTTGTTCCGCTCGACAATCGTCATTTGTCTCGGTGGGTGAGCGTTAATTAATTATTATACGGCCACGAGTGGGGTAATTAAAAGTCTGCCAAGCTTTGCGAAGTAACTTCTATACGTATGGGGGCACTGCAGCGCGACGAGTGTTTGTGCGCGCGAGTGTTAACACGCGTGAGTTCCGGATGTTTCCAACTTACAGGACTGTGTGCATGTACTGCGGAAGCGTTTCCACCTTCTCTGTTTGCCGCAAGCTCGGCTCAACGGCGACTCGGCGGCGTCTGGCGTAAGCCGGCAATTAACAACAAGCCAATGATCAGGGAAAGGCGTATTATCGAGCAGGCGAATGGGACACCATCCGAGTATCCGGTTCGCCTATTTACGAGAGAATCGAAAAGGTGTCGTCGGCCGACCCACGAAGGAGTGGCTTCGTAGACTTGATCGTGACGGGGTCCAGACGCGGTTGAGTAACGGCCGAATAAGGACTCTTTGACGAGCGACGTGCCAATTAATGCCCTGAGGATGCGATATCCAATTCCTCATTTTTTCATCCGTCCCGACACGTTGCGCGTTTGTGATACCCGCAACTCACGGTTGAAAAATGATTTGTTGTCCTCGATACCTGACGGGCGGAACTGAGGAGCCAGGGAATATTGATTGCACATCGGCATTGTTGTCAGGGATGGGATAAAAATTGCGAGAATAATGCGATATTACCACCCGGAATGGGATGATAAATCGACGCGTAAACTGAGCATTTTATTATCCCGAGGGAGAGGGACAGAGAGTGAGAGAGAGAGAGAGAGAAAGAGTGTATGAGAGAGAGAAGAAGATAGGAAGAGGGGAAAGAGTGCGGCACTATAAAATTTGCATTATATTCACCGTAGGTTTTTGACTCTCCTCAGCCGTGTCTGAACCCTGTATGGGCCTGTGCCGCAATAGGCCTTACACTACCGGTGAAAACCTTTACCTCGTTCGTTTCGACGTCAACGTCAGGCTGGCGAGAGTGAAAAATAGTCTAAAATCCACGCGAGTCAAAATAGCATATCAGGCTTGAGAATGAATGGGCCGTACCGTCTGAATCAAAAGATAGGAAACGATGAAAATGTACTGTTTAAAAAATACCCTACAGTTTTGTTTGTATCAACGATATTTAGTACGAGTTAAACGACACATCTCCCATGTAATAGAAGTGAATCCAACCGCGAATTTGAATATCAAAAGCTAAGATATCGACAATTTCAGAAAAGATTTTAATTCGGACGTTCAAAATGGCTCAAGCTCTGATGTTTTTCTTTTTTTTTTTAATAAGATTCTAATACTTATTAACTGATTCTGCTTACTGGTTAGGTCCCAATAAATCGTCTGGATAATAGCCACAAAAAAGTTTCCATTACGGCGTAGTTATTACAAAAACGTTACAATCGGATCAAAAATACCAGAATTCAATCATTTTGAACGTTCTAACTTTAAGAGGTTATTTTAAATTATTCATACTTCACATCGCGTTATTTCAATTTCTCCGAATCATTTCTGTAGTATATATAGTAGAAACATCGTGTCATCATATTTCACCTTCATAGGTACAAATAACGACGTTACCGTAAATATTTCACCGAGCTTTTCGTATTTCATAACTTTTTATTCAAACATACACAGCCCATTCGTCCTTAATTCGCAGAGAGAAATTCGATTCCAGGTGGGAGTAGGTTGAGCGAAACCGTTTTAGAGACCAATAGATCACGCCGGTTGTCATCACTTTTTCCAGCTGCATACGAGCATGGATGAGAATTGCGATTCCTCGGCGAGCCTCTGAGCTAGGGTTTTTTATTATTCAGAGATGCAGGCTCTGATTTTTATGCAAAAGAACGTCGGACGACGCCGCCACGTTTCATCGTGACCACAACGGAATATCAACTAGCCAAAAGGGAGGACCTGACGCGAGGACACGAACTACGGACAGCAAACAGATGCGACCTGTTTAGCATCGCCGACATTCCTCCCTTCCTCCCTTCCTCCCGCCGTCAAACATTCACGGAGATCATCCTAATCCCACGTCCTCGAAGAGCTGGATACCCGAGACAAAGATTTTACCCGGCATACCAAAATCTCGAGCCCCGTACAGATATTGTTTACAATCCGTTCCGAATTACATTTCGTGGGAAAATGATAACTGCGCGTAGGTTTGACGTCGAATGTCCTCCAGCCTGCAGTGATAATCGAGTCAATTCGAATAATCAAAGTACGTTTTCATTCACGGCACGAGTTGGTTACATTTCACTTCCTGGTTCGCACACTTTGGCACCGTCTTACATTCGCCGTCTCGTCTGCGATATAGGAAGTTGTAAGTTAGAAATGGAAGTTGAAATTCAAAGTGCAAATCCCTGGCCAGGAGCAGAAACGGTAGTTCAACTGACATATATATTAATACCAGAGAGTTAAAAGACGTTCGTTTCCTCACTGAACCAGTCCGGTTCTGTTACACTTCGAGTATTGCATTATCGAAGTTTGAATATTGCCAAACTGAATTCACTGTTCGCCGAGTGATTTTCCCCAGGTAATTCCACTCGGTGTATTCGTCTTGAAAGTTGCCGCTTGACGCAATTGGTGAACAAGAAAACCAAAAAAAAAAAAACGCGACCTCTCCGTAAGAAGATACCTAATCCATAAATTAGCGTCAACGATATCTACTTCAGATCCTCACCGTCGACTTTTCGACTCGATTTCCGGTCGGCTTTTTTCATTGTTAGCTGTGGTGATTTTGGTGGATGACAGGAAAATTAGGGATTCACCTGTCACTCGTTTCCCGCAGGCCATTCACTCACTGTTCTCGTCTGCAGCTTCAAAAAGGTACACGGAAAAGGGAAAAGAGAGAAAAAAAAGGAGAAAAAGAGAGAAAGAGAGAGAGAGAGAGAGAGAGAGAGAGAAAGGCACAGGGCATCGAGGTATGAAAGGATTGGGGTAAAGCCTCCCACAATACTTTTCAATATCACAGGTCACAAATCTTTCTTTCGCTCCGTGGGAAAAAGCTTTCCTAGACGCGACGCGACGCGACGCGACGCGAGTCCTGTTCCACCAAGCTTTTGTGGGTATGGTAGAAATCCGAAATACGCTTCGCGGGACAGATCCTCTGATATATGATGCTGTTCGAGCGCGAAAGACAGACGCAGAGAGGCGCCAAGAAACGCGCTGGTGCAAGCGGGACGAAAATTGGCAAAAAAAAAATAAGAAGGACTGAGGAGATAGAGAGCGACGTGCGGTAAGGACGCGAGCCGAAGGGATCTCTATTGTCATTTCCCGCAACTTCTATTCCCCCCCCCCCCACGGGTAAAATTTATAGGCTGTGGATTAGACAAATGTATTGTCTACTCTGCTCCTCTGCTTCCCCTCTTTCTCCCTTACTCGCCCTTGTACACAGTCACGGAATCTCGACACCCACCAGATTATCAGATGCGATTTTTCTCCGCGGGAACGAAAAAAATCCCCCGGAGATTTTCATGCGGGGAAACGGTTCCGCCGCCTCCAGTTTATTCCCTGCGCACCGTTCAATCGGTGCCTTTACTATATATACGCGCGACACTTCACCCCGCGGAAACAACTCGTTTTATAGGCTTCGGTGTATATATATATATATATATATGTGTGTGTGTGTATGTATGTAGGTGTACATACATACCATTCAGGTAACTGCTGACCCTCCCCCGAGGCGTTTTCCAGCTCGAGGAATATGCGACATGTGGGACGCGTAGTCTTTACATAAGCAGATGCGGATGATTGAGCCCCCGAAAGTTTCTAGGATCGGAATTGGGACGTCGCGGTATGTAACTAAGGGTTGTTTTCACTTGTATTTCAAGCCCGGCTCCAGTCTAGCGGAATCCGAGAGATAAGCCAGGCAAAATTTTACCCGGGATATGACAACGGGATAGCCGAATTCACTACGCGCGTATATAATATACATACTCCAGAAGAATCAAACATGCTGAAATTCGTAACGTTACTGTGACGATTCATGCTGAGGGAAAACCGTGATTTCGCGACTTTAGAATTGTCTGAAATTCAGCAAATCGTAATGAAACAAGACAAGACACGTGTTATGAAATCTAAGTTTCTTTAAAGGTAATGAAAAATTGAAAATAGTTGATTTCCTTCTAACGTTTTGTTGCTACGATAAGGTTATAACAACTTCAATCTCGTAAGAATCGCTGACACGTGATAAGTGAAAATATATGTTGGAGCAATACATATAGGATGAGTATACTTCTTGCAAATTATTATCTTTTCGTTGAAATTCAGGTTCGAATAATTGTCCCGCCCTTACAGGCTCGAAATGCTAAATTCCGAGGGTTTAGCTCGTTTTGCGGTAAAAAGTGGTTATCGGAGGGTCGTCGCGATGACGTCGTTGAAATAATAATACGTTCTCGCATGGTTTGATTTCGGCTCGTGATCCTCAGCTGCGGGTGGCTGCTGGCCTAGGGGTCGCCGGCATTCGGAGCGATAAGGGGAAAGTGAAAATCCGCCATGATCGTTCACAGGAATCGCCGATCTCGCGAAATTTATTTCCACCCACCGTTCACAGATTCAGACAAAATTCTACGTCGTGCATCTGCGATCCTTTGCCGTGGATGGATGATCGCGACATTCGGCGCCACGTTCGGAACCAGAAACAAGACCAACTTCTTCCTCGCTAATTCGCGAAAAAGTTCTACTCGCGGTTAGCTTCTTCCAACCGAGAGCCAGAGTTTCGCACGAAAGTTTCGGACGCGAACGATTATTGATTTCTACCTCGTATAAAGAATTAGATCTTCGTAATTCTGTTACAGTGCAGTGAAATGGCGAAATGAATGTCGTATTTAACAATTTATACAATAAAATGTTGTCTATGTAATTATTTCGCGTGATTTATCCCAATACTTATAATATAACATTTCCTAGTAACCCGTTACAAGAGGTTCGTTTTTATTTTCCACCCATAACAATATTTTTCAATTAAGAACCACACGTATACATGCGATAGCAATAAATTTTTCACGGCACGATTAACTAATCAAATTTTCACACACCCGCGTCTGTTATTTTATTAAACACACGTGTAAATGTTGCACCGTTTCCGCTTAAGGATTCGGTGCAATCTCAATGATTCAGGGGATCAAGATTCATGGATTTGCGAGAGTTAGGAAGCCTAACGATAAGCTACAGAGCAGCCAATTATCCTTGCCATCGATATGCAGGATCCCGTTTCTCCTACTGTATCCCTGAGTTATCATCGTCGTGATTTTAGTCGCAAATCAGAACAACGTAAGCTTTGTTCAAAAAGTTGTTGAAATCGGTAAACTTTTTTTCTCTTACCCGCGATTTCACAAAGAAGTGTCACATCGTACGGCGTAAATTATATAGCCAAAAAGTGAACGAGACCACGTTAGACGATTTCGAACCTGACCGCTTTTTTATTTTCATTCTTTCATCAATTTTACGATTTTCAGTTCAGCGCCGTATACCAAGCGTCACTTTTAAATCTCCCCGTACATGTATACATATATATATATGCGTTCCTCACTTCGTCGCAAACGTTCGTTTTTATGTCTCACAGGTGGCGAGGCAGCAGGAGAATCTCGTCCTTTTTCCTCATCTTTCTTTCCTCCTTTTCCCCATCGACGACACGTTCAACGGTATCAAAAGTCGGATAAGGAGAAGAAGTAAATAGAAAAAAAAACAAAAAATTGAATAAAAAGTAATAAAAAGCCCGAGGTAGAAATGAAAATAAGAACAGCAACGACTGCAGTCTTGAAAATATATCCACCCGTTTAAACCTCGTCATCCCCACGCCATGCACTGCAGTAAAGGATCACAACTCGTCACTCGTCCTCCTATTATAATGCGAAATTGTTACACAAGGCACTCTCGTGAGAGTCTCGCTAGACGATCCGATAATTTGCGGCCGTTCGCGTGGCCCGCGGTTTATACCGTCGACGTTGCAGTACTACTAGCAGTAGTTTAAGCACTGATGCGGTCAGGCAGCTCGATGGCTCTACGGTGACCGTCCGCCCGCCTTTCTATTATCCGCAGAATTAATGCACCTACCGATCAATTACCAAGATCGGCGACCCGCGCGAAGGGAAAATATACGACGAATTTTTGCCCTTTCGCTATATTTTGTTCGGTGCGTCGAGGATGAGAGCGGTTTTTCTTTTTTTTTTTTTAGTACTTTTTCTTTTTAATTATTCTAACACAGCAGTTTCACCGAGCGATGAAAAAAACTACACGGAGAAAATAACGCCGCGTTAAAATAGAATCAAGTTTCATTGTGTGGGACGAGATAGACATCTCGAAAGCCATAAAGGTTTACTTCTTGATCCGATGATTCTGGCTAGCGGAAATCGCGTTTTCCCGTCACGGATTTATCCACTTTCGCCAAGTTCTACGTGCCTTGTCGACTTTCACTTCGACCGGCTTTGCGTCGAATAACCTCAGGGCTGTCTCGCCGTTCTTTCGATCTCCGACGCGTTACATAAATTATATAACAACCCCACCCCCTTTCACCCGTGATTTAACCCTAATTTGTCAATCCCTTCGGACCCCGTCTTATCGTACCGCATATTCATCTCACGGGCATTCGAAACTTTCCGTGATGAACCGATCTTCTTGCAGTCATTATAGGCGTGCGTATGATGGAGAAGATGAAAAAAAAGATATGCAATTAATCGTAAATTACGATGGATTGAAAAAATCCCGATAGTAAAAACATCTTACTTTTACCAACACGCGTGTTTATATTCGTTGTAACGCATCGCAATTGCTTTTTTCATATCATAAAAAAGGTATTAACGAACCAGAGATTTACCTCCAGGCTCAGCGGGTAATTTCGCAGCATTTTCGAATACAAATGAGATATCGAAGCGGAGAAGAAATAGCTGGGAAGAACAAAAAGTGAGAAAAAGAAGAAGGCAGGAAGGAATAAAAGGGAGGAAAGGAACTTTGAACAACCTCATTGAATCCTTCTGGATCCCGGCCTATTCTTAGGGGTTTGAGGTATCGGAAAAGGGGGATTCTTATCTTCCCGAGGGAAGGAAGGGAAGGAAAAGGAAAGGAAAGGAAAGGAAAGGAAAGAAACGAGCGCTCTGGCGACGACCGGCTTCATCCCCCGTGCTTTTCCGTCTCCGTATTAATACGTACATACCTATTATACCAGATACGCAGGCCTCCGGAGTAGACGCGTAATAATATACCCGAGGTACGTGGACTTTTCTTCATTTTTTATTTTTTTTCGTCTGTACCGCAAAAAAAGTTAAAGGTAATAAGTTTTTGTTCAAAACTTGTTCGAAACTTATCAAAAGGAATGAATAAATTAGCTACATTCTCTGCGCTTGTTTCCAACTGATAAACCACGAATAAAGATGAAATATATATCCGTAATATCGTCGATATAGGTACGCATAATGTATATAAGGGCGAAACGAACCGATGCATGACCCATTTAACAAGACTAATATCAACTCGAAGTCTCCTTTCTGCACCCTATATTTTCAGGGGCGTGTCTGCGCGCGTGTAGCAGAGACACGGCTGCACGGCTGCACGGCTGCAGTAGCAGCGCACCTTTTCTCTTACTTCCTTCTTTGATATTTCAACGTTTCAATTTCCTCCTCCGACGTCCAGCTCTGTGTCTGCACATCGGCGCTTGGCTGGAATGGCCGGTTGGGGGCTGACTCGTTCCTTCTTTTACTCCTTCGTTCTCCTCTTCTGACGCGGCGCGGGTTTCACGAGTATAATACCAATACCTACATTGCGCTACGTCCGACATCCGGTCAAGGAATACAAGTTTAAATTAATTGGTATCGCTCTTTCGTGAAGTTTCCTCCGTATATACACATGTATGTACATGTGTATACCTTGTTCGCGATTTTCTCGTTTTTCAATCATTGGAAAATGATCTTGTCGAAGGGTACGACAACGATGAAAAAGATGAACACCACCTCGTTGGATTCGTGTTATTTCACGTGACACGTCAAGTCAGGAATCACCGCTTCATTCAACGATCGACTAAACTGAAAATTGACTGGTTCAACGACTTGTGTTATCGCTGGATAATTTTTCAGAGTAAAAAAAAAAGAAAGGAACGTCTTTTCTGATTATTTTGAAATCGGAAGAAATCAGAAACTTTCACCTAGTCGTTCAACCAATTTTTTTTTCACAGTTTGTACGGCAGGAGGATGCAAGGGAAATGTCACGTAAGGCGAAACTTTGACATATTGAGTAAGCTAACTGAGTTTCCTACAAACGCGTCAAGAATTATTACACAGAAAATTGAAAAAGCACTAAATCGTCTTTCCACTTACTATATATTTACACACTTCAAGCGCATTAGAGTCTACTTATACAAATTATTATACATGAAATTGGATAATTACTCATCAGTTATCTCTCGCAGCACGAATTTCTACTTTAAGCCATGATCGAGCCCGGGTTACTTGTACCTTCATGCCGCCACGAGAACGAATAAAACGCGCTCCTCAGTTTTCCCCAGGGATATTTCGATCATAACCAAGGTATTGTATCGTACGGGGGGAAATATGGATATATGTATATGTATATGTACATGTATGTATATATATATATATCGAACGGAAGCTATCGAACGGTCGTCGCAATTCAGGTAAGAAAATATCGTTATTTTATGACATTGCTCCTGTTTTATACGTACATCCCGTGGATGGTGCAGCAGCTGCATTACGGAGGTTTGAATTACGCAGGGGTTGGAGCTACGCCATTGAAATTTGCTTTTCCTTGACGTAAGTTTTTCCTCCACCGAGCTCTCCACGATGAAGGGAGGATGTTCAAAAATATGAGAAACCCTCTTTCTCCTCGCAACTTTAAGGGTAGCTTTTCCCACTGGATTATTGGGCAATTTCCAAAGATCGCGAGTCTGGTTTCGGCGATATCGGGCCTCGTGGAGTGACCAGGTGAATCCGGCCACCGAGGCAGCAACCCGACCCAACATCAGGGCTTGATTTTATGCAGGGAAATGTAAGCCCACGAAAAAAAGCACCCAGTGCTGCCGCCCGCGTTTTACGATCCGAGGTATTTGAGAATTCTAAAGCGAGAGAAGATCGAGGTTTACGAGGGTGAAATTTTCTCCAGATCGAGATGGCGGCGTCGGAGGATCGGATCTCCCGAGGAGAATCGGTTCATGGACTGTAAAGAAAGGGTCAAGTGTAAGACGCGCGACGATCGAAGGAGAGACGATCCGGGGTTCGGTTCGAGGCAATGATCCACCCTTATATCTGAGTCCCGCTTACCACTCGCCTTTCCATCAATAAACAGCGTTCCAATAATCCCTGATAAAATTCTCGCCGCTCTGGCAAGCCAGCGGAAAATATTTCCAAATCATAAAACTGTCCCTTTCGAGGATACCGTCCGTTTAAACAATCCAAATTCGGCTTGGCGTTATTTGACGCGTACCTACTTTCTTTGTCTCTCGTAATTCTTACTATGTATATATATATAAGATCGTTCAGCTGTAACAAACAGATTTAGCGATCATCGCTGAGATTTTCGGAAAGGGAACCGAATACTCCCTATTCTTTATCGAGTTTATTTCATCCCGCGGACGAAATACCGACGAGATATATTGTTCTGCGTCGATCGAGGGTAAGTGGAATTGATTGCCGGTCCAACTTTCGTATTAACTCTTGAGTCGAGATTCTTCGTTCGCTGAAATAGACGGAAGCTATCTGGGTCAGACGTACGAAATCTGTCCGAATCAGTATCGAACGCGTGAAAAATTCATTCCCTCTTTGACGTTAAAATTCGAGGACGAACAGAAATAAAATGCAGATATCAGTTTCTCTCTCTCTCTCTCTCTCCCTCTCTCTCTCTCTTTACTGTGCATAGTTGTAAAGAAATTTGACAAATTACACTTTTCAATGAAAAAAAAATTGAAATAAATAAATATAGCGTACCTGAAACGAGTGCAAAATGATGGAACAGTTCCGACGAGCAAACAAGGGACACGAAAGATTCCCGTCAAGAATTTTTGAACCCGAAAGAATAATAATAATAATTCTTGAGAAATTACATCACTTATATAATATAGTCGTGATAAACGTTCCGTTCAACTCGCCCTCTTTGTATACACGGATAAAACTCTTCCCTGCGATAAATTCTGCAAGAGAAGGGTGCACTCGTCGGGGTGATCAATAGTCTCCATACGAGAAAGATAATACAGGCTTCAATAGGTGTGCCAAAACCGCGTTCGAGGATCAATCGTAACGCGCTCGAAGGGATATCGGTGTTTCGAAATTGATCGACCGCAAATAATGAATCGAGGGAGGAGCAGGAAGAGGCGTCTGAGGGTGTTTTACGACCGGAACAAGCAGGGTGCCATCAGGATTTAACAACGTAACGCCGTTCGCCACGGCTAGGCGGCCCGCAGAGTGTAATAAATAGGACCAAAGTTACGTTGAATAAGATGCAGGTCGAAGGGATTGAACAAAGTGACCCACGGAACGTTTCCAAGGATATTAAATCCACTCGGAGGTGAAAATATGAATGAAATTTATGACCATGTTCTTTGTTACCGCGGGAACAAGAGATAAACAAGCTTGCGCAGAGGATAAGGAGTCGTGGTGCTTTTTACGATCGCTCGGAAACTTGACGCGGTGATATATTCATGTACCGAACAGCCCCGATAAGTCTTACCGGCTAAAAAGAACTGTGTGTACATACACATACGTAATGCAGTATCGCTGGTTTATCACCACCTCAACCATGCGTCTTACAAGGAGCGGACGAAGCGCACTGATACCGCGCATTCCTGTTCCGCGTTCAAAGCGTTTCGGATCTTGGAATTAGGTATAATAAACCAAGTAGGTATTGGAGAGGATAAAGGGTCGCGACGTTACAGGCAAAGATCGGAGGACTCGAATGTACGGGTAGGTTGGTTGCCCGGAATGAAATGAAATGGCCACATACTTGTGCTGGGTGTGTTCGATAACCCGTACTTTCGACGACAATGAATCTTGTAACGAGGGTCCCGACTCCGCGTCCGCATAGTATGGCCGAAATCTAAAGCAAGTTCTTCGATAAATCATCGATTCTAACCCATTGTCCAGTGCCACGAGCTTATCTGACGAGTCAAGGATCGAGAAGAACGGCTTTTACACGTGTTCTCTCCTCCTCGAGTAATTCCTTCGTTATACCAAAAACTCATCCACGTCCCGTACATGTATCTCGACAACGTCGCAACTGTTTCCTCTCCCTCGTTACAACACTTTGTCACCGGTGAGTTCTTTGATCATCGATTATTCGTCTTTCTCGCTACAACTTTGGACCACGTAGTTGTATGGAAATGGAAATACCTGCAGAAATTTTTGATACTCGGTCATGTTCGTGAATTTTCCCAACAACATTCGCGTTTCGGGAAGGGTCGAGGACGTTTCTTCGGAACAGATCGTCGCACCGGATACAGGGAGTAAGAGTGGCGTCTAGGTGCCTGCACAGAGTCCGTGTATCGTATAGGTACGACATGATACACGAAGAGGAAGGGCTACTTGATTGGCCTCCACGGTACCTATAGCGAACGGTCCGAGCGACTCTGTCGATAAATTGGAACTGAGGATGGTATTTGCCGAATCATGCCAAAGCAAACAGAGCCGCTGCTCTCCGGACCTGTGCAATTTCTGCACTGTGTTTCCCTCCTTCCTCCCTCCCCCCTCCTCTCTCCTTTCCGTCTCTGTCAATGCACACACAGTCGGCTACATGTTCCGATAGGGTACGGATGGATGAAGAGCGACACGTCATGCCGGGTGGTTCCTGGATGGTCGACGTGCGCATTGCACACGAGGGAAACAGGGACAGACTGCAGTAATAATTCAAATTTGCATTCCATACCGTGTTACTCCGTCGTCTTCGGGATCGCGAATATATATATATATATATATATATATATATATATGTAACACACCGGAACCAGTTATAAAAGTTCTATAATAAAACTGGGGTCTTACAGGAATGGAAAAGGAGAAGGAAAAAAAAAAGAAGAAGAATATCCGATCGTGAAATCCTAGCTCTGCACGCATTGCAACTGAAGAACGAAGAGGAATATGAAAGGATGTTACGAGATAAACTCGTCTTCTCGTACGATTCAAGCCACGGATATATACCTAACAATGACCTATATACGTATATACCTGTATCATGAGCCTACAGATTTGATGGAAAGTAACGGAAAAATCGACTTTTCTTTGAAGTTGAAAAGAAAAAAGAATGAAACAAGAAAAAAAGAAGGAAAAAAAAAACACTGCCAACACCGGCGTCTGGTACGAAGTTTTAATGCACTCACAGAAATGTCCAATTTTACTTCATGTTTTTTTCACCGCCTATTTCGTGCAGGTCATGTAGGGAAAGGGACTGCGAAGTCTGAGATAAAAAAAAAGGCAGAATAGTAATGATAATAACAACAATAATAACAATGCCACGCGCCACTCTCGACCCATTTTTGCTGCCTTTGTACAGACCTATATCTATACCATACATGTATATAGAGTATAAATAATAGGAAAAAGAGAGAATGGGATTTTTCTCTCGAATCGTGATATTATTTATTATTGTACCAGACACCGTCTGGCAATTTTTCGAATTATAATAACATAAAACTAACAAGAGACGGTTGTTGTGTAGAGACGATTAATCATTATTCTCTCGAGATATTCAGAGAAGTAGAATAATAATATAAGGGAGTAGAGGACGAAAAAACTTTGCCTTTTGCATCTTGGAGTTTCGACGAATTCGACTTCACCGAATTGAGACTACAGGGTGTAGGATTGAAATTTTCGAGCCTTGCTTCTACGTCAGGGGCGTGGATTTTTCCGTTTATTTTTTACGCCCTATATAGACCGTAGGGAAGCGCGAAGGTGAGAAACTGACGATCGTCATAAATAATTTAATTCTCGCCTCTTCAACGCGGGTATAATACATACTTAGGTATACGTCTATATGATAATAATCGTTTCAAAGCGGTAGTAACGCAGTGCGAAATCTCGCTTCATATTACATAACGGAGAGAAAAAGTTGCACTTCAATATTACATCCTCCAGGACCAATTGATGACACCGCGTGCGCAACTTCATAGCGGCCTCAATCGCTTCTCAAATTGGTTAAGAAAACCGTAGTAATTGTCATGAAAAAGAAATAATGTGCAAGCGACCGAATTGTACATCTCGCACGTAATTGCGTAAAAGGATCAGGCTTAATTACAGCGATTCGTAACGAGGCCGTTTCGCTACACGTCACATGTAACAATGTAACATATCTGAGGTCTGATTAATTGTTCAGGAAGATTG
Organism: Neodiprion virginianus; assembly: GCF_021901495.1. NCBI lineage: Eukaryota > Metazoa > Arthropoda > Insecta > Hymenoptera > Diprionidae > Neodiprion > Neodiprion virginianus. The sequence goes on along the minus strand of NC_060877.1, from coordinate 5,308,181 downwards.
AGCTGGAGAGAAATTTCAGGTATTTTAGCATCTCCTTTCATTATTTTCATCTCTCTCTTTCTCTTTTGCTGCGTTTCGTGCCATGAGTAGGTAACAATCAATTTGACGTCACAAGCGAAACCCGGTATCCCCTCCCCCTTCATTTCTCAAACTAGAAACTGTCGCTGTGGACAAATGACGCTTGGAAGAGCACGGAAAACCGAGTGAGAGATTAAGCGATGAATGATGCCGTTAAGAACGTGCAGAACCACCTCCGCCCACCCATCCGTAAAGCTGTGTAGGAATACGTGTACGTAAGGCAGGTTATACACGTAACTGAGGGAAGATTTCTATATCGTAGCAAAACACTCGCCTAATTGCAAAAGCCCGGTTAAAACACGCGTCTTTCTTATACGCGCACACACACACACACACACACATATATATATATATGGAGAGAATCGCGAAATTACACGAAGCCGAATATAAACGCGACGACGTTTCATTCTTTGGTAACCGAAGAACGTGTAGGTATCCACAAAACGTTTCACCACCGACGCACGGGCACAAAAGTATAATAGGAAAAAAAAGTAATAGAAAGATGAAGATGAAGATGAAGAAGAAGAGTAAGAGCAGAAAAAACAAGGGAACTGATAACACAGAGATTAAGACAACGGGCTTTTCTTTTCGAAGTAAAAAACATAGCGCCGCGTCTCAGTCAGCGAATTTCGAAACTGGTCTGCAAGTATCGATTTGACTGTGAAAATTGGAAAAAAAAAACACACGCGATTCGATATCACGCTACTGCGTGGATATATTATCATACCTCCCTACCTTTTAATCAACATTTCCGAATGATTTTTACATCAGGCTGTTGTGAAAATAATTTTATTTTTAATTGCCTAATTCCGTTGGCTGGAGTTTATGACAAAAATGAAGGACGGGTGGAGGGTGAGGGAAGGTGGAGGCGTTGAAAACTTTGCCCGTGCACGCGTGCAGATCTCTGACAAGAAGGAGATTACTATTTAGCATGAATTTCGTTAGGGTAGGTGCGAAGTTTTGAGTAACTCGATTAGTCGGCTTTGGGGAGAGGAGGCCGCTGCCTATTCTCTTAGCCTCGGCATCATCGAGGGTTTTAAACCCCTCTCCCCCTATGAATCTAGCTGACAAATTGACTCGGTATAACCTGTGACAATTTTACGCCAAGTTTCCCCCGCCTCGTAAATGAAAATTATTAAACCCTTGAGTTTATATCCACAACCGTTTTGCCTTCCGTCGGTCACGATCCTGCGAAATTTCATTTGTATTACGAATTAGGTAAATCAGTATTTACACATATATATATATATATATATATATACAACGTACCATTGTATACGTCTACTATTAAGAAAATCTCGGAAATTGTTCCGTGCGCTAAACTTGGCGTGATCGTCGCTGCGCCGAAATTATCGTAAGGCAAATTCTGCGGTCGGTTCGCGATACGGCGAAAGATCCTCTTTGTCTTACTTTTATCTTTTTACAAAGTTACTCGGAGGCAAAATAAAAGTCGAAAAACAAAAATTCGACTAAAATACCTACGGGGAAAGTGTATAACGCAGAGATAAAATTTCTCGAATGGCAAGTTTCATACCGCAAAGAAATCCTTTGATTTGTTGGAAAAATTGTGCCCACCTAGTCGCATTTTCCCCGGAAACGCGAAAGCCGCTCTCTATCAAGAATACGAGACCAACCGCGAAGAATTCGTCGCTCTCGTATTCTTTACTTTTCTCCTGTTCTTCTTTTTATTCACATTGTATTCAAATTTATCCGCGTTCATCTCGCGACTTTCAACTGTGCGTACGATATTCCATAATCCGTGAGAAAAATCGTACACACCCAAGTAGTATTTTTCAGCTTGGTTACTGCCTGTTCAACTTTATTTCTGTTGTATCTTTCTTTCAGTTTCCAAATCTTGCGATTCAAACTCTTAAATCGGTAAGGCGACAACAAATTGTTCACGTTCAAACAGCGGTATCGATTTGTCGTATTCCACATTCAGTTTGTGCGAATGTTTTTTCTTTTTGTCTTTATGCGACGTATAAAAGTATAATCCGACTCTTAATCCTTCAAAGGTAATCTCGCAAATGTGCTTCAACGCCTAAGAGGATGATTTTATTGCCTTCTTTTACTCGCTCCCCGACGGGTACATCTATAGTCAAGATTTCGAAGCGCCCTTAAGAAACGTTTTAAACTTGCTTCGCGTTATTAATTTTTTATTCAATTAAATGCTCGTTTGCCTGCAGAATTTAGCACGGCTATTGCATTGGTTGTAAAGAAGTGCTTTGAAAGAAATCGGTCGTTAACCACTCTCGATTAATCATGAAACATTAACTTTTATATCGTTCAAATTCCGCACGTAACGTATATCACGTTATAAAAATGATCGCGATCACAATTTCTGCACAACCACAAGAAAACATTACAGTTGACGAAAATCCTCAATTCTCTCGCTAAACTCCTTGAAATAATTAGTCTCTACAAAATACGTATTTATAACAAATTGAATCAAAAATGCGTACGCGATACAGTTTAATAAAACAATTTCGCAGCGTGGAAGTTTCATCGCATAGACGAATAAATGCACCGCGACCCTGGAAAAGGCCTTCAGCCAAGCTGGCACGTAGAATTCTAAGCACGTAGATCCTAGCTGTTGATCCGAGGTGGTCACTGATCCAGACGGTAGGCTTTACGCGTAATAAATTCGACCGTAGGATAAAAGCGCAGATACAATACACACCTTGCGTTATACTATAAAAAATTCTATACTTGTTCCATAATACCATACTCGTCTATGAAGATAATTTTATCGCACCTGTGCAGAGTTCCTTTCTCGAAGAGTAAAGCGAAATCACGATGCCTAATTATTCCTGTGCGATGTTTTCACGATGAGAAAGTGATGGCTGTTGTAACGTAAATACCTTTACGATAACGTATGCGTTAATGTTTTGTGTTTTCGAGAAAAAAAAAAAAAAAAAACTGAAATTTGTCTTTCTTCGAATCTTCGTTTCTTATTCTTCTTCATCTCGCTTTTCCCGGTTAGTCCCTCGAAACATTCCGTCGTCTGCATTCGTAATGTAATCACATTAGCGGGCACTCTTTGAGATTAATTTGAAAATTTCGTCAAAGCGTTTTTATTCGGTAGGTATAAGGTGGACGGGTGGTCGGAAGCCCGGATGAGTGAATAAGTATGTATACATACAATATGCCTATATATTATGTATTTATAAGCATACCTTATATTATACATGGCTAAATGTATACGTGACGCTGGATACGACCTCTTTGAATTGAGTTTCAAATTAGTCGAATGAAATTCGAGATGACGTTCGTACATTAGGTTTATCGGGTACGGTGATATCCCCCCCCCCCCCCCCCCCCCCGAAACTCTTCCATTCGCCTGAATAATCGTAGCGTTGAAATTATTCGGAATTATGGAAAAGGTAAGCAGTTAAACGTGACGAGAAATACGAATCTCCAGTCAACGGCGATACGTATGTATTACGAAAAGAAAATAAAATAAAAGTAAGAGTAGATACGAACAAACGCGCAGCTCAATTTCCGTCTGTTATAAAATCTGTGACACGCGTAACGTCCTAACTCCTGACAATTTTGACAATACAAAATCTCACGGTAATACCATATAACTATTATTTGGTAATAAGAATACAACAAAAACCAAAAGACGTCGGGTCTCCAGACGCAGGGGTGGGTTTCCTCCGTAGTATAAAACGAAGGAGGAAAAATCCCCTTGGAAATAACGAATCGAGAAAACAAAAATAAGGTAAGAAAGAAAGAAAAATAAGGAGAGAAAAAATAAGTCCCATCGCAAATCGAACAACTGAAAATTTCCTTTCCCTTAGAATTTCGGTGAAGAAAAGGAAAGAAAAAACGTTATACCAATCGCACGCAAGCGTTCGATGATTGTTCTTCTTTTTCTTATCCTTATTTTTTTTTTTGTTTTTTTTTTAGAATCAACGAAAGGGATAAGACGACAGCAGAGGAACAACTCTGCCTTACTTCGCGAAGGTTTACGCGCGCGCACCTGTTCGGTTCACCCGGGGTTCTTATAATTCCCTGTTTCTTCTTTCAATTTTATATTCATCATACTTTATCTCCACCGGAGTCTGCCGTACGGAGTATACTTATAATAAGAGAAGAATTCGGCAAGAGGCCTCAATCCCGTCTTACGGGGCGCAGATTTTTCCGGTATGACAGTTAAACCCGGGGAGGGGGAGAAAGCCACGAGACAGTAAATGAACGATCCGATCCGATTGCTCCGAGTCGCGGGTTTTAGGAACCGGGCTAGTTTATACGAGTGGATCACCAAAGTTCATCGCTCACGCGCAAGGTGAATAAAAATTGCGGTATCAGGAATTCGATCGATCAGAAAAGGCGACTCCGTCATTCACGACGATTCTTGAAAATTGAATTAGGTAGGTATGCATGCGAACCTGATTAAATCAGATTTCGTTCTTACATTTTTTACATTACCGTTATTGTAGGTACGCTCTACAGGTATCGAAAGTTGATTGAACCGAAATAACGCAATTCGGTGCTTGATATATCGTTTCACAATTTTAGAATTTTGTTCGGAAACTGATCAGAACGCGACCGAATCATCCGTTTGTATTGAAGGTAACTCGGGGCCTGCTCAGGTTTCTCTTTGCAATTTCTTGTACGAAAAATATTGGGACTACATTTTTTATTTTCTGTCTGTTGTTTGTAACGCGATTCTTGTACCGTTGCATACACCTGCAATAAAGAATAATCTCACACAGTGTTTAAAGCCGTTTCCGCGGTTACGGTGTTACATAAACGCACCATTTATCTTTTTCTTAATTTCCTGGTCCGGGAATCGGACATCAAGTATAATCACAAGGTTTGTATAATATTTTTCGCGTTTCAGGTTCTCTTCTTCCGTTTCCCCAAATTTAGCCGTTATTATCATCATCCCCTTCGTCCCCTCCACCCTATTTCCCTTACTCGTTGTTTACTCCCGGGAACTTTCATTCTCTCGCTTTTCTACCCTGTCGCTTCTCTCTCATTCCCGTACATACATTCTGTCTCGTTCTTCCTTCTCTTCTCTTCCCCTACCTACCCTTTTTTCCCACGGAATGAACTCCTCACCGCGAAGCGTCTAATTGTCACAGCACGATGTGTCACGTTCTTGATAAAAGACGCGAGCAAATAGACAGAGTTTTCTCTATTTCACATCTGTACATATCACTCTTATATCATTTACAGTACCAGTAAGGCGGGACCCGATATGCGCAGGTTTTTCTCCATTTTTCATCTGCAAATAGGATTGATTCCTTGTCGAGCGATGCAGGATAGCCCGGAAAGACCGCGCTGGGGTTGAATCCCGAAGCTCGGCTGCAACGTCGAACCCGCCATTCTACCCAACTCCGTCTAAACGCGAAGGATCGACTACTGCAGAGTCGGGATGCTGCCCCGGCGGTACCTCGTCACTCGTTGCAACGGGTAAACAAGATGGAGAACCTGACAGTAACGTAACTCGATAGGGACATTGACGTAGGTGCACGCCTCGCACCGGCAAATCCCGAGGGAGAAGCGAATGAGGAGAAGGATTCAAGACAGGAAGTCACTTCAGTACTTCCCCCAGCTCCCGAGTCCGCCAACGTTCTCCATGCATATTATACAATACGCCTGCCTTGAGATTTTTCATATATTATTTTCCACGGAGCTTCGGAAGAGGTCGCGAAGAGGATCTTTCGTCGATCAATCTCCGGATGTGTATTTTCACGGACCTGTGCTACTTGACTTACAACCAAATTCTTTTCAAATATTTAGCGAAATTGACGTGAAAAAGAAAAAAAAAAAAAAAAACTACCAGCGGAACGGAATATCGCGTGTTCGAAAGATCGATTGGGAATCGACCATGCATCCGCATATCCGTGACGATCACTCGATATTCGATCATCTTTATTGAGAACGATCGGTTGCTATTACGTTTTAAATTCGTGGTGTTGAAGTAATTTTTTATTTATTTTAAAAGGTTTTATAATATACGTTGCTGACGTTTATACCTTGTATCGAAATAATCGAAACGGTAAGAAATAAATACGCAAGATCGAAGATCAAGGTATACCGATGTAAAGAAACGCGAGGAAGTGAAAATCTCGAGGGTAATGAAGCGAACTATACTCTAATCTCGAAAACTTTTCGTATTCACCGGGTGTAAACTTTTCTGCCGAGTAGCAAGGAATACATTACGAACCGTAACGCATACGCATTTACGTACGCATGTGTACATCTACGCACGTACAAGCTTATGTATCAATTTCAGTTTAAAAGAGACATTCGACGAATAGAAGATGAAAGTATCCGATAGCAGTTGGAAAGTTGGCGAAGCGACGGTGGATACCTAAGGAGAAGGTCGACCGGTACAAACTGGGGAAATGACTTTGAGGATTTCCCGTCCTGAGATTCGGAAAATCTGATATACCTCCGCGGATTGGAGAGACGGTTGAAAAATAAGGGGGGGAAAGGAGGAGCCGAGAGGTTCGGCGAAGGGAGTTCTCGTCCGTCGGTCCTTGATATATGTTGAGACATTAGACCGTTCCACGCCAGAGAGAAATGCTCTTATCTAGGTAAAGGAACAGGGGCTGCTGCCACGAGCCGAAGCACAGGGCCAGTCAGCCAGCCGAGGAGGCAATGGCTCTTTGGAAAAGTATTGGCCCAATCAACGAAGAGATTTAGCTACTTGATTAATATCTGCAGGTCGTCCGAACACGGCCATCAATCCCCGAGCCAACGAGGAAACACAGAGAACTCCTGGTTATCGGCGCAAGAGGAAACCGTGCTTTATGAAAACCCCTGCAGTCCATCGTTCGACCAAAATGCTTTTAACGCGATTGGCCGATCTGCATCTCGAGATGTACCCGCGAGTAATGACATTGGACAAAGATTTTGTCTGCATAGATAAATAGATATGAATGAAATATACGCCAAGACTTTATACACGCAAGTAGACGTAGAACACATTCGCACCTTCGCCTCGGAGCTGGTATACATATACGTACGTATGTGTAATATTATACCTGTACTACAGCGTGCGTATATTTGTACATATTACACGGACGTTTAATTTCCCGGTGAATTAACCCACATATCGCGAACCAACCCTGCAGGCAATATTCACACCGTTAACTTGATTCGTTCTTTTATTGCGTCGTTTCGTCCACCTTCCATACTTTTCCCAGAATGTTACAGACGCATACAGACCTCAAGGAATGCATATTTTAAAATGTTTCCAGGTCTGTTGTTGTCGCAAAGTCTGGCGAGTTATAGTGTTTGCAGGCGATGCGTTAAACGCGGGCACGTTTATTGTGTATAACGTAAATACAGAGAAGTGTGTGCTTGGGATGTGATCGTTTAGACTTCCTGGTTTTCACATTCCGCCGAGATGACGATAGAAGCAAAATTCCTTTAGTCTGCACCGGTAGACCCAACTAATTTCGCCTTTGACAAGAATAATAAAGTTGTTTCGAATAGATTGAGAGCTCAAAAGTTGCAGACTCTTAATCTTCGGTACATTTTTTATGAAAAAAAAGACAAAGCCATATACGAATGTATCGCGATTGGAAAGGTGAGGTGGAAAGTAGGGAACAGGATTCGTTGCGATAATGATATCGAGTAGTACCTACCTAATATAAAAGTAAGCTAAATCTGTGATTGAAACTACGATTTGCGAGACACCGTCACGGCTATAACCAGTTGGAAAATATTTGTAGCAAGGGAAGGTAACGACGGAGCGAAGGACGAGGTACAATAAGCGTCGTAAGCACCTCGAGACTACCAGGCGTAGAATTATCGTCTACGTGACTTGGCCACTTTGTCACTTCTTCGAAAGATCCGTCCAATTACATCAAGTCCCTATCGCCAGCGGCGTTATTCAAATTCTTCCAGAAACTTGACCCTCCGTCCCTTTCGTCTTCTCGCCTCGACTTCTTAAGCGGGAACGAAACTAAACCGAGCTTTCTCTCCGAGCTTTCAGTAGGTTGTAGGTGCAAGATGGATGTAAGGTACAAGGGGTTAGTGGTGACGGCGTTCAGGGAGCACGGCCGTCTTTATAACCGAGTCATAAATATTCAAGGCGTGAATCTGACACATGGACGGTGTAACCTATGTAGGTATAAAGGGTCCTTCTCATGCAGAAGCAGCAGCAGCAGCAGCAGCAGCAGCAGCAGAACCTCGCAGTTTAGCAAAGCCAAAAACGTATCTCCACAGCGTAGCGTCGACATGAACTCGCAATCACACACACACACGCACACACACGCGCAAGTACAGTAGGTTACAAACATGACCAGCACCCGGTATACGGATGAACGAGGTGCGGGTATAAAGAGAAAGAAGGGTCATGAGGCAAGGAAGGCGTGGTTGACATTAAAAAAGGAGAATACCAAAGGAAGTAGGGGAAGCGGGAAGTTTGAAAGCAAAGTCCGACGACGTACGCGAGCTTCTTGAAAGAGACTCATTAGCTCTCTCGGCGTGTAACCGTTCGTCGGGTCTCTCGCAAGTTGGCTGCACGCCCTTTTTCGCCTCCTAGTCGACTGTTCGTGCGGAATTTTCAATTCCAAGTCCCACTCTGCCTGACTGAACGAATGAACTACTGGACAAACGACGGCTGCACCGAACACTACGGAGACCGATGGATCGGACGCTTTGCTCGACACCCGTTGATTGATATCGACGCCGAACGCGGAATTAGCTGAGAGACAAAACGCCGTTCGTTGACCGAAGAATCAACCAAGGAATGAATGGTACTCGTTAGCAGGCTCCTGTTATCACACGCCAAATTAATCGGGAGACCGTCACGGATTCCACGTATCTCTACTTATTCTCTGCAGTCTCTCGCTACATTCGCATGCGTCGAAACTCCGTTACGGAGAGCCGCTGATCACCATCTCACATGATCCGAGTTTCGTCCGCTGAATAACATGCTTCACGATCGCGGTTGAGTATTGAAGTAAGCAAAGAAAATCACAATTTTCATTGCGGTCATTCGTCGATGCTAATTGTTAATAATTCATACTATCCGTTGCTAAATATGTATACATATTTTCTTCAAATATCAATTTACGTACCTTACACATAGACATGAACGAGTATCGTGAAAAACGGTGTAAGGCTCGTGATCAATTTTCATATGACACTTACCTGTAACAAAAAAGGAAACGGATGTGATTAGAACAACTTCATTCGGTTATTATACGGAATATTGCGGATCAACAAATTTGAAAATATAAAAAAAAAACAAAAAAAAGAAACGACGACAACAACGAAACGTCATCGTAATCGTAAAGTTTGGATCCACGTGTAGGATCAAGTTGAGTAGAGAGAAAACGGATTTCGTGGCTGTGGTAATTTATCAGCTGTTTGACGTGTCTATTATCGTCGGCCTCTCGCCTTCTAATTTCCAATAGTACATCCTTAGTTTCTCTCTCCGTCTTCCTTCTGCCACCCTAGCATACATAAATCTCTCTTATATGCATAATATATATGCGTGCAACTTATGAAGGCAGAGAAATAATATTCTCTCTTCTTCTTAATAAGCAATTTCGTCATCGCTCAATTTAGCAAACACTTTTTACCCGAGGAACGGTCAACACCTCACCGCTGCATATTGAAGGAAGGTAATCAGGGCTGTTAGAGAAAATCGATTTCACGTTTTCGTATTACATTTCAAGCTACACACATAATACGTAACATTTATAAATATAATGCATAATACCGACGTTGGGAAAATAATTATTTTCGTCCCGAAAGAAAACGACATAAGGTTATCAATCATCATCGTTATACATGCATATACGTCGTTATCCGCGTTGTTCGGTAACAATTGTACGGAGCGGAAGAGAAAAAAAATGAAAAGATAAAAATGAACAACGCGTTTCCTCCGTCAAGAATTTCCGAAGATAAACGATACCCTTAAACGTGTTTATTATTACGCGCATCAAACCGGATTATCTACGCGCGCGGCGTTTTTCTCGTTTAATAAATAAATCAGGTTTATGTATACATAGAGTAGGTATGTATAGAATTGTATATATATATATATATATATATATATATATATATATATGTATACATATACCTATAACGAAATCAGGGAGTGTCAATCAATTTATCACTGCAATTTCTCTTTCTATGGGTGAAAACCGACGGAGGCACGGGGCGTACGCGTATGTCGTATAATAAAAGAACCGTCGAGGCTTTTAACGAATTAATTCTATCGGAACGATAATTAATCAGTTATGACTGATTACCTCGTTCATTTTTCCATCAAGCCAAAAAAATGTTACAGGCTTGAATAGAGACCGTCGGGTGTTATAAGGGAACAGCCCCTGCACACCGATTCAATCGCATGCCGATATATCAACGGTCAAATTGAGCGTTCGTCGATGTTTCGCCTTTTGCGTTTCGAGGGTGTGCGGAGAGGGAGTGAAGCACGATAATAATAACGGTGATGTAGGAATAATAAAAATTCCTCAACAATATATACGCATTTCGTTACATTTGATAAACCCTCCTCTGCCCCTCACATTTTATCATACATATATTGTATTTATACGGTATTTCTACACACGTACGCGTATTGGTTACATGCGCATGCGCAGGTATTAGGCGCTCTGTGCGTACATGTCGTATATGCCGCTGGTTCGCATATTCTAAATCCTCGAAAGGTCAGAGTTTCGCAAGTCATTCAGTTTAATGAAATTTTCCGGTCGCCCTCCGGGCGTTCCGTATACAGGGGTTATAATTTGCAGGGCGAGATTTATTTCTGTATCGTCGATAAGTATCGATAGAAACGAATAAAACTGGGTAAGAAGAGAAGGCAGAAAAAAACAGAAAAAAAAAATTAAATAAACCGTACGTCAAAAAAGCTGCAGCGATCTAAAAGTGTACGCAGGGCAAAGCTTTTGTGAAAAATTTAATTTTAATTTTCTTCTCGTACAAAATACACATGCGGTATACAAAGCGCACGTATGCACAGACGATATAACTCGATCTCGCTTAACCGAGAACTCCCTCTTCTCGCGATTGGCCTTCGACCGCAAATTGCAACTGCTCCTCCCTGATTCTCTGTAAAGTTAAGGAGTCACAGCTTTGCCCTGCAATTTGCCGCCGCAAGTTTCGACGAGGGTAATCTTCCTCGGAGTAACCAGTCATGCAACCTTTCTCTACCTTAACTAACCCAACAATGCAAACTAATTAAAGATTCATTATCAGCTTGGTGACACACAACGTTTCACCCCCTCGCACGAACCCCGTATAACCGCATGAGGTATACGCAAACTTCAACAACAATTTAACAACTGTACAATTTTTCATTTTTTGCAATACTATTTCCGCAAATTTTCATCTATAAAACGATTATCATACAACGCGATGAATCGTCTGGAGTATATGAATTTTTATACATATATATATATATATATATTAAATGGTCTGTAGAGCGCGTTCAAATATTTAACGTTTTTGAAAGAACTTTTTTGTTTTTCATTAAAATATGACAGCAACTGCGAGAGAGTTGGGTAACTGTATAATTTAACGGTTTCAAAAGCATGTCGCTGCGCGAACCTCGGTTGTGCATTGTTAATTATACGGTTAAAAGTTTGACCACCGATACGCGAATTAAAACTGGAGTGCTGAAATATTACAATACATGTTCCAATGCAAGGTGCATTGGTTAACATTGACGGATTTCGTAGCTTCGTATACGTGTGTCGTCGTCGTAAAGCATGAACAGCTGATTTTGACAGTACAACGCAGCGCGACGTGTCGCCATAAAATACGAGCAGCTGACTTCGACTGATTTTCTTCGACTGAATTTCGCAGTCGCACGAGTAAGCGTAACATGCATGTCCGTAAAAGAGCGTGTGAATGTTCGATTCTTAACGATACGAGAGGATCGATATATTTTCTGTATATAATTAAACGAATCCAAACACCCTGCGGCATGGCTGAAATTGGAAACCGTATTTTAATAGCTACTGCACAGCGGTTGAAGTAATTTTTCCAATTAAAATATTGTAAAAATTGGATTGTGTTCCATGCATAACTAACCATACGACATTTGCGAATGTGTATTTTTTGAACCAGCGTCAAATCACTATAACTAATTAAAATTGGAAATGTGGGGCAGTAAAAACGAAATAAAATCTTCCGTATCGAGGAAAATAAGAAGAAAATTTCAGTGAATAAACGCGAGATGTTAAGGTAACGAAAATTTTTATTTGGAATCGAATCGCCTGGCAGCTGACGAATCGCTCGAGAGTTAAAATCTGCGGCAGCGAACAGCAGCTGGTTGGTATTCGGCTGTGCCTCGATAATTTTACCCCCGACGACGCGACGTTTAGATTAGAGCCGAGATGACGACGGCTCGGTTTTTCTCTTCCCTATTGGTAATTTCACTGTCGGTGCCTCTCAAAGTAGCATTGACTTTTTAATTAATTTGCTTCCGGGAGCGAATGACATTCTATTTTACCGCATGGCTACCTCCGCGAATATTTCTCTACCGGCATGTTCCGAATTACGGGCGATAAAGCACAGCTCAACTAATTATTCTATAAAGAAGGAGCCTTGGAGGTATTTTTTTGGATTACTTTTTTTGTCTGTTTACATTCAAAATAGTAAAATAAAACGGTACACATATTTGGCAATTTTCGCCAGTTCAAAACAGCTCAACTCTGATTTCAATTGTCGAGACAGATCGTCGCGTTCTGCATGGAAATTCGCATATCTACTTGTAATTGTAGGTACTTTCCTGCCGACGAGTGAAATAAACCCAGAGGTGAGAGAAAAAAAAAAAAAAGAAATTCAATACTAAAGTTATTATAGGCTGAAATTCAGAGAAAAAAAGTCATAAAAATTTTATTTGATACTTTTTTATTATACGACTAAAATACACCCGAATATCCTGGCCACAAAATTTTTTTATTGTCATCCCCTTTGCCGCCCTTATACGACACATCGAGGCTTTTTTTATGAACGTGAGGCGATCTTAACAATTGAAGCTGAACAAAAGGTTTGGATGAAACCAGGCGAGAACTGAATCACGTTGTAAAAATAAAAAAAATAAAAAAAAAAGTAAAAGTGAGAGAATCGTTCTATCTTTGCAATTCGAATTGCAACAATAATTGGTTGACGACTCGATATTCTCAATGTGGCTCCATGATTGGATCAAAACTAAACATTGGAAGGGAGGTGGGAAGTAATTCTGCAGGAATTTCAAAGTTTTCAAAGAGCTTCATAACCTTCGTTTTTGATTGAGAAAGTTACCCTCTTGAGCAACGCCACACCAGGTTCAAATAATTTCCCGGGGACACATAGAGAGACTAAAGGTACTTTCCTGAGAGAGTTCGATTACAGTTTAGGTACACAGAACGATATTTGATTAGTTTGAAAGTCGGCTGTGCCGTCTTGTTAGTATCCCATTCGATAGGAATGAATCTTCACGAGGAATGAAGTACATAGACGGAGGGGAAAGGTATTATTGAACAAACAAAATATATTTCGTTGAACTTTCTCGCTACGGAAGTAGCTTCAGAGATAGTTATATAACGGGGTAATCGGCTGGGAAGTCAGATACGGATAACGTGAGACAAATTTGTCATCAGATCTGTTAAAAATGTCAGGAAGCATAGTACCGAGTTTCGAATCGTCGAAATTCATATTGACCAAAAATAAAGAAAAAACTATTGAGACATGTTTAATTTATAATTCTACTTATACAACAGTGAGTTTTCGTTAACGAAATACAGAATTATATCATTCGAAGAATACGTTTCATGCGTATGAATAACTCTAATCCTCCGTCAATGCAAAAGATTTTTGTAGCAACGAATTTCATTAACTGTTTCAACCGTAGAACATGAATTCGAACAAGTTCACTTTGCTTTAATACAACAATTTCATATTTTAAAAACATAACGATTGCTGTGCGTTCAATCCAGTTTTTTAATCATTTCAATCACACATTTTCTTGGTAAAAAATTCGCATTATCGCAATGAACTCACGCCGTGTTATCCTGAATAAATCGATAGTCAGCGTGATCATGCAAAGGCTTGATTCAATTCTACACATATCAAGTTGTCGCAAGTATTTCGTCCCACACAAGCATTTTGTTCGCCGCATTTGACTACAGCATTGAATCACACGAATATCACTTGACTCGAATAATCCTTTCCCTCCGTCTAGGTATCAAAGTACCTACCATACATAACAGCCGAGGAGGCGGTTCAACCTGCACATATCGCTTGTCTGCCCTTTCGTCGTTGGCACGAGAACTCGACGACAAATTAAAGCCAACCGAACAAAAGAGCCAAGATACAAGGGAAAGTTATAACTCGGCACAAAAAGCCGACGGCGAAGAGTCGAGGGCACAACAAGAGATCAGCTCAACGAACAAAGTCGTAACAAGTTTTCCTGATCCTCCAGGCGTCTCTGATTAAGCTAGTCGGCGAAAGGATAAATGCAAATGCAACAGACCAAATTGCAACGTCAAAAGCCCCAGGGTTTCGTATGATTCTACCGATTTGGTTCCGCATTTGCAATACACTGGGATTTGAAATTGAATCGTCCTAGTCCAGCTTTATCCTAGCACCGCGATCACGAAATGGCTGGTGGAAAAAGTAGAGAAAAATGTAATTTTCCCACGTTTGGTTGTAGGCGGGAGGTGGTAAAAGGCGGCGGCGTAAATCGCCATCGTTTTACTGGCCCTTGTTAGCCCCCAGGACGTGCCGAGCTCCTTTGACGTTTCTGGGACAGGCGGGCTAAGAGTCAATTTACTCAGAGTCAAAGTAGGTGGGTTGCCGGTTCCATTCGGATTGACCCTGGACTGCAGGATTTACAGCGAGATCCTGTAGATTCAGAAGGTTGGCGGGTTCTTTGCCGAGGTGGCCACGAGACGCTTTGGCCGCTAGGAGCCATTCTTCCTCGGAATTCAATACGAAATCAGCAGGTTCTGTTCTTCCGAGTGCAACTTCAACACCGTTATCAGAAATTAACAATAAACACACGAATACCATTCTCATATAACTTTGGGAGAAGATGGCGTCTGAATCGGTGTTAGTCAAGGATAACGGAGAGGCTGATAACAGTAACAATTTTCCGTAAAGCATAAACGTGAAAACGTCTCTGGTTGTGGGAAATTGATGCTTTTCGTACCTTCCTATCTGCGTACCAACCAACCAACCAACCGACCGACCAACCAACTTACTCACCTACCGGTTCAAAGTTCATTTTCATTGCTTGTGTTTCGAACCAACGGCTTGTTTGTTCAGCCAGCTCCTGTAACCCCAAAAGTTATTTCACGGTGCGGAACAAGACTACGAGAATTGCTTCGAGAGGAAAGAGATGGGGTTCAAGAGGGGATGCCGGCTGTTACCGAGAACAAAAGAGGAAAAAGATAAATACGAGTTAAATCAAGGAAAATTGAGATACTGCATCTCGTCGTATTTTCAATTACGAAATGCGAGTCCCGTTTCACGATCATATTTCTCTAAGAAATAACAAGACCAGATATTGGACACCTCGCCGACCTCCCGCGGGAGATTCATCAAGACACATCCAAATTTCGCGTTCAGACTTTCTTCTCTCTACAACTGGGACGATCTTTTCGTCTTTCGAGAATGTCCAAGTTATATCTGCAGGGTTAAGCCAAACGAGACCGTAGGTACGAGAATATATCGGGGTCGCTGTACCGGCTGTGTCAAGACATAAGAGAGAGCTTACAAGCTTTTCGCAACAAAAGAGAAAAAACAAAAAAAAAAAAAAAAAACGGAACAAGAGTAAACGTCAAATGACCAATTTCGCGTACGTAATCCCTGGTTGTGACGACAAATTGTTGCGAACCGACCGAAACACACGGTTTTTCGCGGAAAGAAGAGCGGCAGTTTGACGTCTGTATATACGCGGGTAGAGGTGAAAGACAGACACCGGAGGGCTTTACCGGGAAAGACCACTTCTTACGAAGGTGGGTTCAAATATACAGCGTGATCGTTTCACCCCCCGTTGAATCGTGATCGCGGATGTCAAATATTTATACGGCAAACGTCTCGGGTGTTTGAAGTGTCGGAGTGTCTTTTCACCCTGACTCACTCTCTCTCTTTTTTTTCCATCTTAATCTCATCCGCACCGCCTTATTGTCAGGTGGGGCGGGGGGAATTTATCGACGAGGCACTCAAGTGTCACTGCAGAGGAACGGGGGTGCAAAATCGACAATGAAGGGTTCGCCCCGTGATCGATACGCTTGCCCGGTGCACGCGCTCGATTTCCCGGGTGTTTGACTCGGGCGTTGGAAGGTTACGTGCTCAACTCAATTACAACGACTCTTCATCGCGTTCAAAGCACGGCGCAAGGAGGGCTGCCTCTCAAGTGCCCCGTGCCTACCTGCAGGTCACCCAAGACGACGATGCGCTTCGGGCTAGACCGACGAGGGTCGAGATGAGGTGTCAAACGCAAAAGGCCATGGAAGAGGGAACAGACCAAGAGAGAAAGGAAACAGGCACCGGTTAAGGGGATCGAAGAACGTGAAAGCTCTCGATCGACTAATTGAAGTGATTCCAGGTTCGCGCGCGGCCGCAACCATCGACATCTTCACCGACACCGCGAACCAAGTACCCCGCAACGAAGTTTTTTTATTTTTTTTCCAGTCATTCTCTTTCCGCCCCCCCTTCCTTTCACCTTGTTTCACAAAATACCTTCTCTAACCGAATTCTACTGTTGACAACAAAAAAAATGGTCGGACGTTATTTAACACCCAGTATACCGCAATATTCCCGGCACACCAACAAATATCCCCCGAACTTTTCACCTTGCCTCGTCTCTCCCGCCTCGCAACGCAGCTAAGCTAATATATTTTCAAGGGTTTCTTTGCCGCTCGGTATTATATACATGATATAGGTATGTGCCTATGTACCAAACGGCAGTGCTGACGGGGTCGGGACTGGAGGGTGCAAGTCGGTCGGTCGGATACGCGAGGCACACGGTAGGCGGCAGGCAGGCAGGCAGGCTGGCAGGCTGGCTCGTAATCCAACCAGCCAATTCTATCAAAACCTTAGATGCCCACTCGATCCGGGGAAAGTTCGATTCTTATATTCAATCACCGGAAGACGAACCCATCCCCGTCCCTCCTCATCCACCAACCGCGATGTATAGCCCAAGTTCGTACGTATACCGCAGCTCTCTCCCCTCGTAGATGAAGGGGTGTTTACTCGGCTCAATAATTTCGAAATGAGGATAGACTGGTATAATGGTCTTCTCAACCAGGATCGAAATTCTTCCGTTCCACAAGAGTAAGAGAGAGAGAGAGAGAGAGAGAGAGAAAGAGAGAGAGAGAGAGAGAAAATAAAGAAAACAAACGCCCTACCCTTCTCGCCCTCCGGCGTTGCTGGGGGTCGATACTTTTTCGTCGTGTTCCGATGCCCATTACGTTTTCACCCCCGGCCCGTTCCTCCGAACCTGGTAACAACTTATTGCCCCGAGCTCTATCCCGATACCGCGGGTCCTTCCTGCAAAGAGTTCTTTTCGTCGGCTGTAAACCTTTACGGATGTGTGTTTATACTTATGTACGGCCCCTCGAGAACGGAACTGATTCTCTCCTTCTACTCGAGCTCCTCTTCTCCTAGGAGATAAGGACGTCGTTGAATTATAAGGCACTTGGCGTTCAGTCATCCGTCACAATTCATCATCCGGCTTCCACACGCTCGGGTATAACCTTATACCCGCGGCGAGGAGGCCGCACGGTGATGCAGCTGCGGTTGAGGAGGAAGCTTTATGGAATTTCGTGCGGTGCCTGAACCACGGAATTTCGTACAAGGTTCTTCGCGCGTTTCTATCTACCGCCTTATAGCCGTCTCTCTTTTGGCAAGACGCGAACCTTCTCGATACTGTACGTTGTAGTCGATGGAACAATAGCGTACCTTTAAGCTCGAGGTTGGTTTGTCAAGATTATTGACCTTTTGTCTCTCACTGGTTATTACGGCAGCGAACTCTCGGGGTGACGTGTCGGTAAAGTTGCGGTTAGAACTTTACGATTATTTTCAAACTCAGACGTCGCTTGCCAAATATTACGTCGATGTATTTTTAGACTTTAGAACTTCACGACTCGTTACGAGTCACGCGTGAGAGGTGAAAAAAAATCGTCTGGCAGCTATTTTTCTCAAAAAACACAACTGAGAAACAATTTTAATGTCATTAACCGAGGAGAAACTTTCAAAACTGAAATGAGAAGCAAAAAAGGAGAATAAATTTGAAACCAAAATGACAGAGAAACGAGTACTGCGAATTAACGACATTGCAACGGTGTCACACGACGAGGATAAGACGCGTAGATATATCAAAGTGAAATTTTTATTGCATTCGTAAAATATATGCCTAGCTTCTGAGGCGAGCCTCAATTTTGACTCAACCATATATCACCGCAGAATTATACCGTGCATGAAAAATTGCAAGGACCAAATTTCAACCCTGAAATTTCACTAGCTTAATTCCAGCTGACAATTTATACCCACAAACGTTTAAGATGAAACGATTGCAGTATGAATTTTTTCGCATAAGCCCGTGGAGAACGATGCCATTTTTTCAGAAAATGCCTGAAACGAGGTTGTTATACCGTCGACTATACTCTGTCAGCTCAATCTACGTCTTTAGAAGTTGATCCCATGAAGTTCGCTCCGAACGACTATACTCCTATGTATCCTTAAAAAAAAAAAAGAAAAAATTCCAGCGCGCATAAAAACACGTGATCAATGAAGAACCAAGGAAAGATCCGGATGCCTTTGATTTTCCACGACTGGACGATCACTCGGGCCATTCTCGCTGTGCAAGAATAAGAAATAAAAGAGATACGAAGAGTCGCGATCGCGCCTTAGAAAATCACGCGGAATAAAGCTTGGGATGCGGGGACGTCGGAGAGAGACGCTGGGATTCCTTGGAAGGGCGTGGAGGCCCATTGTGTTCGCGGTCTATTGTGAAGGCTGCACAGTAAGTTCGGTCGGACTTGCCAACGAGCGTATAGAGATCCGGAGGCACAAGTCTGACTACCGTTTCCACCCCCGTTGCAGAACCTTGTCAGGCCCACGATGCTTTCTCATCCAAAGTCAGCGCGACGCTTCCGTTCCTTCGTTCTTTCCGCTTCATCGCGAAACATCAGTGTCGTCGATACAGGTTCCAACGAAATTAGAAGGGTTTCGAAGCAGGGGTATGACAAAGGAACGATTCGCTCTTAACATCCCTCCAAATACCTAACTAACAAAGGATGCTGACCGGCTAATCACGCTGTGTGGATATTCACTGGCGTTATTATGGTGATTACCCCTCCATGCCCTGCGCCTGTAATTACTATCCCATGGCAGATGCGAAACTGGCTCGTGCATCACTTTCGGGAGGTATTAGACTCGCGGTTCAAAAGGGGCTGAAGATCCGAGTCTGAGGACCGGGAAAAAGGGTCTTATGGCGAGCTGGAGGGATTTAAAAATAAAGAAGCAATTTTCCTAATCCTATCAAGTGCCACTGTAGGCATTTTATGCAAAGCCTGCAAGGTTACCTGCTATACTTTTTTTTTTTTCTTCCACCAGGAGGGATTTCAGATGGGAATTAAATTTCTCCTCCCGACATGCGAGACGGAAGTTAAATACTTGTGGTCAAAGTTTACAAAAAATAATTTATAACAAATGTTACAGGGGAAATAATTCTACACCGCTTTTTTAAATTGTAAAAGTTCATGGTTCTCACCGTGGCGACGCGATTGACTTGGTTCAAGTAAATCGCGATGGTAACAATCTCTCCCGATCCACTTTTATACGTCAAATAATACGTTCCAAACGATTTACGACCATCGATGCAAGGTCTTGAAGAAAAGCGGAGCTAGTAACCCAATTCGTGTTTGTGAAAAATATTGTCAAAACGTCGTAGAGCTTTTACGGCGACGATAAAATATGAAGGGACCGTCGAGTGTGTAGGAAATAAAACCCGGTGCATGCAGAGGTTCCGTAAAAGTTAGTAAAAATCTTTGATTTCTATGTTTTACACCTTGAAACGTGAAACACGCCGCGGTTGATGCAGCCACGCTTTGTTGCACAGTATGGAAACGTGTCCGGTGTATAGAATGTATCGTGTAACCCGCGGCACTACATGACGCCGTTTGTTTTCGAAATGTGCGGCTAGCTCGACGGTAACAATACTCGTTCAAACGAACACCGCATGAAGTAAAACCCGTACGTTTCATAGCAGAGGAGTTTCAGCACGTACCTCGAACCTGTTCCGCGTAACCGCGACTTGCCACTAAAAATCTCTACAGGTATATATGTTAAGTTTCTTCTCTAACGGCGTCTGCGTATAAGGCAAAGGGGTCGCATTCTCGCAAGGCATACAAATGCCGCGTAAGAAATGAAATCTTGTCTTATTGCCAAAGGGAGCCGGCGGAAACTATCCGGTAAACAAGCCTTCGCCATAAATCTCGAGGCTCGTCGTGCCTTGTCCACTAAAACTTTGCCAATACTCGACGTACCCAAAACTTGACCCAGAGGAACACTTTGAGGTGGTTTCCTCACTCTCAAATTCCTTGCATTTCGGTCACACACCAAGTTGACCCTTTGAGTGAGGTCGTCTGTATCGCATCGGAGACAACTAATTTCATCGTAGAAACTGTTCCCGAAAATTCGGCTCAATGCGCAAATTGATTTCGAAAGGCATTGCGAGCCGTTAAATCGAAATCAGGAAAAGGAGTAAAAAATAATCTCTCAAACAATCTCCATTAATGCTGTTTGTGGCGATAATGTTAAACCCGAGTAAAACAGCCTACAACCTATCCTACGGAATAGAAATGATGTTAATCAAATTCGAATAACAAAAACTCGACAACTGAGAAAAGCTTTTACAATTACGTCGTTCGAAATGTTTAAACTCGTCATATATTCCGTCCGAATTAAAAATCATTATCGCAAATAACCTTAGCCTTAGATCCATCAAACGATTTTCCCTCCTACCCTAATTTTCGATTCATCCTCTACCGTCCAGCCGATTTATCCTCAAGGATTGAAAGCACAGCTTAATGGACACTCGGCGAACCCCTGGAACGATCTTGTAAAAATTCCGCGAGAAATCCCCCGCCGGGTTTAACCTGGTTTGAAAAAAGATTCGCGCGTATAACACAGATGCCCGTAAGATCGTTGGCGATCAATTTCTCCGTCCTCCCTATCAATCCCCCCCCCCCCTCCCCCCCTCCGGTTTAAACGGGGCGGCATATCTCACCTTATGCTTTGTCCTGTGACGATGGTAGTGGTTCGGCTTCTGCTCGTTGGGGGTGGTGGGCGTGGTGGGTGACACATGGTCAAGAGCCAGGGCGGCGTTCCCGTGAATCGGAACCCTCGGCTGAGGCGGTGGTGGCGCCGGTGGTGCTTCGTGACAGCGACAACCCCCGCTCGAGGCGCCGCTCAGTGCCGCCGCAGTCAGCTTGTTGGCATAGTAGTACATCGCGCACATTTATACCACGAAAGCTTAACACCGCGGCCCCAACGCCACCTCAGTGTCATCCCTAACGGATCTTATGACGTTTCCTCTTTCTTTTTCTCTTACTTTTTCCCAACACTCGCCGGCGAATCGCTCCGAGTTCCTCCGACTCTGTGTATCGGTTCTGCGCTGTCCTTTGATTAATTATTCTTGTCGTACAATATTTATCCCACAATACAACCGACGACGTTTCCCTCTCCGACGAGACCAATTCACATCGGCATGAATGTCTGTATAACAGGCACTCGATGATCCGTACGTATTTGTTACCGATCCGCTAACTCTCGTCGACACTTTACACTGTCACACCGCGACCGAATTATAGCAATGAAATAGACGATAAAAAGACATCGTGGAAAACACTTTGAAACAACGGATGATACAAAGCTCTTAAAACGATCTTCTGCGTCGGAATCGCGTGTTCAATCAATTTGATTCAACAATAGGTCAAAGTTTCGTCGTATACTTAGCCGCAGTATGAAAGAAACTTTGCACAGCACCATTACAATGTCGTCAATTTTTTCCTTTTTACACCCCCGACACTTGCGGATCATCAACGCACAAATTTATCACATACTTATTACGTTCACGTAATACTAGATTATTTCTCAACAATATGCGTTTGGCGCATCAACTGCAACGGAAACAAATGTCGGTGGTTTTTTTTTTTTTTTTATATCGTCGGCATTTCGCGCGCGAGTTATTTAAATAATTATTCGCGTCCCGGTGCGTCGGTTTATTCCGTTTCGCCGGTTGCGAAACAAACTGCGCCACGACCTTACACGTAGATATACGAGATCGGAAGAGGCTTACGAGACCCGAAGGCACCGAAGTGAGTCAGCCCCCGAAGAGCGATAAGGGCGCCACGCCGGTTGTCACGTAATTACATTACGAACAAGTTACCGTCAATTATTGAAACCTGTGTGCACAGGGGTAGCTATGCAAGTCCTAGGTATAAAGGACGCCTACTCAGCCTCGCTACCTGCAAGGTGATGTCTGAATTTCAACACCGGCAGGATGTATTTGTTCCCGTACCGGAGTTAAAGCTGCACGAATTCTCGTCTCTGCACCGACGTAATAATGCCTACACCGTCCGTACTCGTAAGTGTTGTACGTGTTTATGTTGTAGACTCGATATTATCGTCATTCCAACGTTTATGTTTATACAAAGTGATTATATACCGGGTATAAAGACGACAGAATTTATCGATCCGTTATCTCGATAAAATTATTTACTCTGCGGAGTGTGCCTATGGGTATGATATCGCAGCGCTATAATATAAACCGAGCAAACCAATGTGCTCTGTTTTTATATCCACGGAGTATAATTGGCTGCAGCCAATTGGATTATTACCACGGTGTACGCAAT
Source organism: Neodiprion virginianus (assembly GCF_021901495.1). Classification (NCBI taxonomy): domain Eukaryota; kingdom Metazoa; phylum Arthropoda; class Insecta; order Hymenoptera; family Diprionidae; genus Neodiprion; species Neodiprion virginianus. The sequence goes on along the minus strand of NC_060877.1, from coordinate 5,285,253 downwards.
TTCGCCTAAAATAAAATTAACCTAGCATCACGTGGGTAAACAATTTCGTTGTAGTAAATATATCCGGAATTTTATTGCGTATCGTCCGTTGATTAGCGATTTGAATTTTCATTGTATTTTACCGCGGTTGATCAATATTTTGCTTCCCTGTTTCTTTTAATTAACTTTAACGGACGCGAAACGAGAGAAAAAGAAAAAGTGTTGATTTTCGACGGGTATTTATTTTTTGCAATGGGGTATAACGCGAGCCTCGCTTTTCTTGTCGCATATTTTTTTTTTTTCGTTTTTTCAAGATTTCAGCACCGGCAGTGCCAGTTTTCGAGGACTCCTTATGGCCCGCGGTCTGATCCCCGTTTATTCTCGTTTGTTCCTCGTGCGAAGAAGAAGAAGGAGACGAAGAAGGAGGAGACCGTGCAAAGCTATGCTGTAAAACCGAGCTCCGAGAATAACAAAAGTACCTATAACGTCATACGCGACGATTTCGGTGCGTTAATTGTTTGCTACCTCGTCTTATACAGCAGCGTTTTAAACAACACGACTGCAGGACGTCAGATTTAGGTTAAACGAGACGGGGTTGCAAACGCGGCTGGTCGGAAAACCGCTACTTCGATCATACAGCGCAGAATAAAGCTGCATGGAAAATCGAATATTTAGCGAAATTTTATCCGATCACAGACACGCGGTTTTTCGCATTCGTTAACCGCAAGCTCATCGGTTCAACGCACTCAAGCTGCAAGCACGCTTTTCAGCGATTACCGTCAAGTCTGACTTTTGCCGTTATTTGTATCAATATTTCTTTCCGTTTACAGGAAAGTTCCTTATCGTTTCGAATACTCGGTAGTTCTGCGTCTCAGCTGGATCACCCGTACACACCGATTTGACTTCTAGGCCGTTTGTATACACGAGAGATATACCTACATTACGTAGTACCGAATATCTGTCCTTCACTATAAGCCTCGAGGTAATCCTATCTCGCAGTTTGTCTACCCGGATTAGGAACGTAGGGATGAACTATGTGACGAATATACGTCAGACGTCCGACAAAAGGAGGAAACGCTGAAATGTAATTGCAAGACAACTACTGCATGGAGGAATAAAACGAAAATTACACTGCACGGCGAGTGTCACAGGTGAATAACAGTAACGCGGTGACCTAAATTTTTCCTAAAAAATCTCGCAGTCTTTTCCCCGTGCGACGTATAACAACGCATGATCCGAAACGGTGAATGGCAGAAATTCGGCTGTTTTTAAAAAGAATTATATAAGAATAAACCTGACGCCTGGGAATTGAGGGGCGAGGGGGAGTCGTCGAGTGGCAGAGAGTCTGAGTTAATAAATCAGACGGCTGTATCGAAGCTGGAGACTTTTCCATGGGCTGGTAAGATTTATCTCTCGTTTTTCCTCCGAGCGTTACAAACGTGTTTTCTAAATCGATAGGCAATTTGACACGAAAGGGAACAAAAGGGTTTGCTATCCTCGTTCGTGTTTGTTATACGTACAAGGGAATACAGCCGAGATTCCAACCTTATCTGGATAAGCCACGACCTATATGTACCATACATGTGTACCCCGAGCTTACATCCCTCGACTTGCTCGGGTGCGTAAAACGTATACTTGAGTAATAAAGACGTACGCACGTGTACATAATGCACCTTTCTCTGAATCTTCTATACTTATGTACATAGTATAGCATACGTATGTACAAGTATACATGTAGCGTGTATACATATATACGCGCATGACAAAGTAAAGGGTGTAGAGAAATACGAGCATGCGGTTAGTAGAGGAAATTTCCCGCGACCCCGGGTTACATTTTCTTCCGCGTTAATATTTTATCTCCCACAAAACACACCTCCGAACAAACAACAATGATGATAATAATAATAATAATAACGAGAAAGAAAGGGAAAAACACCGGTTGTCTGCTTTGCCCTGCCACCCTCGAAGTATACGTAATCCCTATAGACATAATATTCCGAATTCAACCTCACGTCTCTGTCGTGGAGGAATCCTTACTCTAATAGATCGAGACTATCTTCACCCTTCGTTGATGTTCGGAAATCGATGAAGTTCAATGCAGACGCAATCGGGTTGCAATGCTTCTACTTTTAAAAATGCAATTTTTTCAACTAACGGAACAAAAATCCAACGATGCAGCGAACGGAAGTTCGACACTGTTTGTCTTTGGAGTCCAATATCAGTCACGTTTGCACGAAGAGGATAAAAATAATTTTATCTCGAGTCGATTCTATCCTTCTATATCCATTCGCTGCTTTATATACAGGTACAACTATACGTACTTGATGCCGGCAAAGAATGCTTATCACTCGATCGATGAATTGCACGGATAAGCTCGACAAAAAGCTCTATCAAACGTCTTACTTGTATTTTTCTTATACGAAGGAACAAGCGCCTGCGGGTAGCTTCGCAGATTCTGACATCCGCGAGCCCTTCACGCTATCGGAATACGCGCTATTATATGAGGGGAAGAAAACAACCGGGCTGAGATTCAAACTATTTCTACACACTAACGTTCAAGGAGCTTCTAATCTTTACGAGCCATAAAAATGTTTGCCGGTGCAATTTACCGGAAAATATTTCTCCCTGCTTGTACGTACAGATAATATCTTATTCAACTTTTGGTCTTTACGCGGCGAAGAAAAATTTTCCAAGTGGTAAATACGGGGACAAAAAAATGCGAAGCGAGACGAGCTTCTGTAACAACTTTTTGACAGATCTGATGGGTGATTCCAATTTTTCTCGCACGATGTTATTTCTTCTTCTTCTTCTTCTTTTTCTTCGTCTTTATCATCTCCTCCTTTCTTTATTTTCTCTCTCATTTTAACCTAATTCATTCGTTTTATTTGCCCCGTAGATTCCTTTCCCAGACATCTTCACTCATCCTTTTTTTCCCCCCTCTCATCTACGGTATAGCAGCAAGCGATTTGAGGAAGGGGATCGATTTTCAATCGGGTGGATTAGATTCGTTTAACGGTAATTGGCGTAGCTGATTGGACGTCGCGGGTGGACATCGGCGAGTATCGGGAACGGAATCGAGCGGCTTTCACCCGGCGGTATAGAAAACCCGATGCGTAAATTGACGCGATTTTGATTCGAATTCAATTCTTGATGATACACACGCGCAATCATTGTCAGCTCCGCTAATTATCGCCGCATTCGAATCAGCGTGCCAAGGCAGCTTCGAACTGTTCGTTATACATATAATGCAGTATGCCGTTGGAGATTTAACACGCGAATGAGATGCGCCTAACCGGCAGACGGTAATCGCGAGTGTTTGCCATCACTGCAATCAACCATTTACAGAGAGAAATCGACGGCCCGTCATTGCCATGAATTTAGGATCGAGTCGGACAGGCATGTAAGAAGCTTTGGTTACAGAACGCCGCGAAGCTCGCGTGTGCAGGTCCAACAGCTAGAGGGATGGAAACCCATTAGCGTCGGGAACAGGCTACTAGATTCACCCCAACGAACCAATCGATCTGATCGCAACGGATAGAGCCCGACAGAATTATAGAATAGCCGAAGATTACTTGGACTATAATTTGAATAGACGAATAATTTTGCGAAAGAGGGGAAGAACAAAGAGAGAGGAGGATAGAGTGACAGGGGGGGAGAGGGGGGGAGGGGTGTGGAGAATCGAACTAACGAACCAACGTATCGACGAACGCGGAAAAAGTCTGACGGGAAACGCCGCATCGTGGCGGAATAACTGGTCAGATGGTGAATTCCGGTTTTACGGTGAAGGAGCGAGCGCTCCGGGTTCGAAGGATGGTGTAATAGAGTCCGCAACCTTTGACCCAGTGCATTCCGTTCGAGAAACCAGTACACAGCGCCGGGGTAAACTGTAGTTGGGGAAAATTATCTACGTGACTGAAAACTTGGTGGCCCGATGGTGCAGGATAACCAAGTTTGCCAAACGGCACACACACAAACATACATGGAAAGATGTATACGTAGTCCTACCGTCATGTACACCGTAAGACCGCATTTATTTTCAAACGCTGGTTGAACCTCGATGATTTGACTTACTCGATAATCGAAAATATGATATCAGAAATTTTCTAAGCGTGATTCACTTTTAAACAAGCGGTAATCACTAAAGCGCGATGACGGCTGGTTGAATTGGGTAGAGGTATAAAAGGCGGGTTGTTCTCTCGTTAGCTGCAGCGTCATCGCCAGACGTTGGGAAAATAAGTATAAAAATCTCGAGTTTAGAAAACGAGCTTTTCGCCACGCGATCGCGGCTAACAGAGGTTGGGCGTGTCGAAGAATCCCGGTAACGCCAACGGCAGCACGGCTTGTGCTTGGCTGGCTTGCAAATTTATGATAAATTTACTACTTCTCTATTTTTATACCTCTCATATCTATATACGTATATACCTATTGTACTTTATACCTTAAGTACACACGATGCAGGCGAAGCTCAGGTTGTAACTGGAGACCAGACAGAGGGCAGAGTTTAAATCAAGTACAGAACCGCGACTTCTTTCATCTCGCAAGTATACCCATCGTTATAGCATATTTCACAGAGAGCGAGGTACGTACAGCTACAAACTATAGCTATGGAAACGTATCTATCCGCGTTATGTAAATATTGTATAAATAATACATGTATATTCGACTATATAGAAGGTATTCTGTTCAGAGAGTAAATAATATGCATGATATCGGGTATAATAAACCACATCGATTTTCCGATCAAATGGAATAATTTTCTCGTAAGTAGGTATAACGTAATCGCACGGAGGACTTGTGTAATGCAAATTTGCGACATCCTATTGTTTTTGCAAATGTGTGGATATTTTTATTACACGCAACAAAACACCGTATCGTCAGGGGAATGCGAAAATTTGGTCGTCGTCAACAATTCGCGTGAGTCAAGGATTTTAGCATTTTCTTTTTTTCATTTCCCGCTTTTGTCTCTTCTCTTTTTTGCCGTCCAATTTTGCGGCTGGTTAGATCAGGTAACGCGTGTCTCTCCGAACCGTTGACAGTTATCGAAGGTAGAAAATTGTCACATTCAAAGGGTGAGCGAGACAGCTGGGTATCACCTAACGAGAACAGCGTAGTAGGAATTTCCACGCCGCGGAGGAAACTCTCTTGGATCCCTTGACTAATTCAATTAACCCTTGACGCACGTTCGGCAGATGGATTTGACGCGATTCTAATGTATTCCCGAAACAGGCAGGCGCTACTCGCTTCGAGTTTCCACCCGGGACTCGACTATCCTCTGTGTAAGTCCACGTGTCACTGTGTATACCTGCCTACGCGACACATGCATCTACGCGATCCAGGAGCGCGGTTCCCGCAGGTTTCCCCGATTTCCCGGTTTCCCACTTGTCAGCCAACCCGGTCGCCCAGCCGCGTGCCAGTTGCCGCGATATGCTAATTCCGTAAAACTGAATATTGAATGTAAAGTAGTTTATCTCAAATGAATTTGTCCCGCACGCTCGAATCACCGCCCGCCCGTCGCGTTCGTTGGCAACAATTTTCGACCGGGGTTTCCCCAGATTTCAATTAACTCTTTCAACGTAGCATTTTTGATTAATTTTTCAATTTTCTTTTTCTTTTTATTATTATTTTATATCCGTCGCGTTGTACGAATTAATAAAATGCGAGGGGGTCCGAACAGATCGTCGTACTTGTTGCTCCATATATGGCATTTACGCGTTACGTATACGCGATTGCCTGGAAGTTATCCAAAGGAGAAAATTCTTCATCCAATTCTTAGCTCCGTACGCCCATACTATAAGTATAAGTATGTATGGAGATACAATCCGTGTTTCCCGAGACGTTTCATCACCTCGTCAATTTTCATCGACAATAATCCAAGGTTGATCCGTAAAAATATCCCTGCACGAAATTGGGTCCACGCTAATTTATGACCGAGATAATTATCGACTCGGAAGTTAAAGACGAAACGTGCAGGAAAAGTCCGTCGAGTTCGCGAGCGTCGTTTAACGTACACGAATGGCGTCCGTCTGACAGACGTATGAAAATTGAAAAAGCAGTTCGGTGTTGTACGGGCGGTAAGAAATGATGGTAAATAGGAAAAGGGTGTGCGAGAATTTCTCTTTACGAGGATCGTAAACTTGTTTTTCTTCCCGATCCCTTCGTTCGTTCGCTAAGGCATCGTGGAATCGTCGACGACGTTCGAGAACGACGAGCAGGAACAGTAGCAGAGGCAATTGCGAGGGAATATTGAATCACGTACGTCTATCAGCGAGATAGAAAGAACGCGGACTTGTTTACGGTCTGTTCTATTATTTATTTTCTCTCTCTCTCTCTCTCTCTCTCTCTCTCCCCATTTTGTTCCATGACGTTATTTATCGTTCTGCATGGTCCAGTTTGCGAATGAATATAATACATTTCTACCAGAGATTTATGACCCGGTTCACGTATTTCGTTTTTGTATAAAAAAAAAAATTCATTTCTCCCCCCCCCCCCCCCCCCCCCCCTCCAAACCGGATGCGTCGTCGTTCGCGTATAGATATAACGAATATCTGTAACAAAGCGACGATACAATAAAAATCCCGTTCCATCGATAGAGCAAAACTTTATTTAGTACCTACGACACAGTTGCACAAAACACACGAGTTTCTCGCATATATATTTATCACTCCGATTAATGATCAACCTATCGTGCGTTATTGGGTAATTTACTCCATGAATTCCGATCAAATAGAATGAGAATAAAAATTATCATTGATGGAATTTCGGTATAGATTTTCAGCTGCTTCCGAGGCATCGATGAGCCGCGACTTTGACTCAAGGCTGACACCCGAAAGCCCGAAGTATGTAAGAAGACCGATAAGCGATAATGGTAATTCGGATGACTGCGCGCACCCTTGATTCGGAATGAGCGATTTTCATTCGAACAACTCCCGCTCCCCTTCGTTCAAAGGTTAACGCACAGTTTAAACACACTTCACCGACGACGCGTACTCGAGGCCGCAATGTCGCACGACGATCCTCCTCCTCGTGGTGGTCGGGATCGATTTGTCAAGTACCGTAACTCCTCGAGTCCTCGTATTTCCCGCCAGAGTACAAGTTCCGTCAACCCTGGCCATTTCTCGTTTCCTCGGGTTGAGGCCAAGCCGGCACTGATGTTCGGTGGTGGATCGTCGCCAACCCTCGGGACTCGCGAAGCGCCAGCATTACGACCGAACGCCGTGTTGCGCAGGCGCCAAGAACCTGCGCGGGAACGGCCTTCCTTCCGAACGGGAACGAACAAGTGGGAGGAAAAGTTAAAAGGTTGGATACCTAAATGCTCCGAGTTGCCATAGAGGCGTCAGACTCTCCGTCCTCCTTCCTCCTTCCTCTTTCCCACTTCCCATATTTCCCTCATTCTCTACGTACGCAGAGAATCGGTGTACTCGAGATCCGCGTAGACCATTATGGCATCGTCTGCGACACCAAAGAGCCTTTTTCTCTCCCATCGTCTCTTCTCTCGTTCCCTGTTTATCCCCGATTGCCCACCTCCTCGGTTGAATCGTTGCGTGAAGCTTTTACCGCGACACGTCAAATCGCGTGAGTCGTTCGCATTGCTTTCTCAATTTGATCGTTGTACCTCGTCCGGTCGAGCTATCAACGTGGCTGATGCGTTTCGATGGACGGTGCGTGACTACGGACGTGATTAAAAATTCTTTGGAATTACTCGTAAAACGTCACGGACCGGTTCGCGATGGGAATTAAAACCAGGGTACCGGATTACCGGACTAATTACATGCGACACCCAGTCGTACCTTTATCTTCCACGCAGTGGTGAAAGAAAAAAAGAAAAAAGAAGAAAAAAGGAAACGAAAATTTACATGAAACAAAAAAAGAAAATGAAACAAGAGTCGGTAGGTATACGAAATTGCCTCGGCCCGTAGGTAACGCTGTTCGGTGGCTCGAGGCGACGTTTTAATTGGATGTTTGTTTATTTGTTTGTTTTATAAAATACTGCTGAAGAGCCTTTGACTCGAATCACCAAAGAAAGGTATTAAGGTAAAAGCGAAAAAGAGAAGATCTAAAATACGGGAAACTCGCTGGTTGCAGGTGCGGAAATTCCGCGCGGTGCAGATAACATCAACCGCTAAATTGAGCAGGTATTCCGGATGAGTGAATTAGAACGTTTATCTCCGGTGGTCCAGAACTCCAGTCCGCGTATCAGAGCTTCTCTCCAAACCTTCTCCTGGAGAGTGAGCGAGTGAGTGCATATTGTGTCCACCCTCGGCCACCACGACTGCAGTCAAGCCGGTGACTCGTCGGCGTATGTTTCTGCCTGGATTACCATAATAGTTGTAGGTACGAGCTGCAGGGACTGCCTAGTTGTCACCAGACGCGAGTCATCAACATAACAACCGCGCATGTCGCAGGTACCAACAACTGCAGCACACACCGAACATTCCGCTCAATGTACAAACATACGCAGATGCGAGTGATGCCTCATGCCAAAGCGCATCGTCCAGCTTGATAACGATTATAACGATTATTCGAATATACGGAACAGTTTCTACCAAGTTGTACAAGTTTCGAAAAACATGTGTATGTATATATATATATATAATTATACACAGGTCAGAAATACCAAGATCTCCTCCTCTACTTTCCAGACAAAAACGCATTGTAAATGCAAACCTCGACATCCGCGTCTGCTTTGCTAATTGTGCGCGTTAATTGGCTCGGCGAAAAACCATTTCATCCATCAGCCGGAACCAAGCAGTAAAGCAGTGCAGGCTTTAACGCGATGACAACACCGACCTATATACTTTTCCTTCAACAGCAGTACTGCGTTAATTATGCAGAACCGCAGACGTGAGGGCTGCATATAAATATGAACACAGCCATGCGTCGCGAGTCTGTGTTGGGGGGGTGAGTGATATAATTATACTTACAACGTGGGACTGGAATTGGAGTGTGAGATGAGAGACGTGTTTGAGTTCTGTTGGTTAACAAGGAGCTCCGCGAAGCACCTCGGATTACTCTCACATTACCTCGGAAAAATACTGTATGTAACGTATAAAAATGGACAGGTAGAATGGTACCGGATCATTTTCAATGTTAACAATGGCGTCACAGAGTTCGGAGAGAAGTCAAGATTTTTTTTTCCGATAACCAAGTTTTATTATGCTTACATAATTTACTAACCGTGTGTTATTTTTAGGTGGATATCGTAGTCGCGAGCATCCGCGTTTCAGAGTTCAGAGATATTTCTCTGAAAACGGCTATCCCTCCAAGTCGACGTGCGGGTTGACCGCATCGCCGTTAAACATTGGACGAGGGTATAATCCAGAAGAACTGATACTGTCCTTCGGTATTCACAGAAAATTGATTAAGGTTCAATTCAACCAATTTAAAGAATAGGTATCCTGGAAGGCAATAAATTGTTTGGGGTAATATTTTAACAATACCCCGCACCGTAATGTCTGCCAGAACAAAATGACCGGACGTTTTTTCCGTCGAGGTTCGGATTTAATTTCTGCTTTGGACGGTGGCCAGGCGTCCAGGCACACGAACACAGACTTCCGGCTACCTGCTACACGACTGGATGTACGTACAAATACCTACACGGTTTCCAAATACCCGCGTACACAGCCTGCATGGCTATACATCTAATACCCTCTTGACGTATCATCACTGTGTGACCTAGATTTTCATTTTCATCATATTGCGAGCCGGGCTTCCTTTTTTTCCCCCTCTCTTCCTTCTCTTCCTATCCTGTTTCTTCCTCCGCTTTCCTTCTTTTTTGTTTTATTTTATTTATTTTTTTTTTTTACAACCGTGAACCGCGCAGGTGTAGCGAATGTCTCGAGTATATACGTTATACAGACTGCAGGGCAGAAGGATCGCGGTAATTACGGTGCTGCGGTCGGATCATCCTGTGCACAGTGGCCGAGCATGACCGACGTGAAAACCGTAAACAAATCCGTTTCGGGTGAAAATGTGAACCAGATGAGGATTCGCGCGTCTGAAATAAATTGAAAGAATTTATAGGCAATGCCTCCGCGGTGCAACGTGAACCCTGCGAAAGCCAGAGAGAAATTTTTACCAACTCCCCGAGAGGCTATCAGGGACGTTATAATTTATGCTTGGTCTAGAAGATAGAGAAGGAGAGAGAAAGAGAGAGAAAGAGTAAAGCAATACGGTCGGTAACTTTAACCGAAGATGCTCGGAGCACCGCCGCGGCGTACGAAACGATGTTACACTTTTTACCCCTTAGCACCGGTGTACAAGGTAGGAGAGAGAATCAGTCCCCGGGGGATGATTATGCTCTCGCGTTTCAAAACGGGGCTTCGCTTTAAGACCCGGCGAAAAATTTCAGGTCAAAACGAGACCGGGGAAAATGGCAGGATGAATTTCACCCTTCGAAGGTGGCTGCACGTCACGAGGCGTCCGCTGGCTGATCCTGAGTTGACGTACGTGCCTTCCAGTCGCTCGTCAGCCGCGTCCTGGATCCATATCATGTCAAAAGTTCGCCTCTTAAAGCCCGGGCGCAAGTTGACTCGTGGCTTATGGTAGAAGCCGCCCTTCAGGAGGCACGGCGGGAGAGGAGAGTCGCCGCATTTTTAATCACCGTGAAAGAAGACGAATACTTTTTTTTTTTTGTTTTTTTTTTTTACCTGCAAAACGTGCGCGCGCGTTATCCGCGCGGTTCTGCTTAATTAAATCAGCGTAAATATTCTCACTTTTTATTTGGAGTCGAGCCAAGAGTGCGGCCGTGCCGCTTCGAAGGAGAATATATTCATCAGCTTCTGTGGTCAAATCGTTTGCGAAATGATACTAGAACGGCTAATTGACGGGTGAAACCATACCTCCGAATGAGTAATAATTTGAGGGTGAATTTTAGTCCCCAATTTTCCACCACTTGACTCGCATCAAACTCTTCTTCAACGAGTTTGCCGCTTCAAACTATGCGGTGGTGAGTCTAAGATAATATAAATATTGAAATATGGATGTGTTATGCGTACCTATGAGAAGATTTAAACTTTCCACACGATTTTTGGTCAAAGAATTTCCCCCGCTCCCACTTTTGCTTCATTTCTCGACTTGATTGGATCAACTTTTGAGCCTAATAATACAGCACATTACACATACTTTATCAACGTAAAGGTATATATTCGAAAAGTATACAAATTTTAAATAACAAATCGCATGGCAAATAAAAAGGTATAATATTTTATTGTTGCCGTTTAATTATCTGCAGCAATACCGACCACTCGGTACGAACCTCTGATTAATAATAACAACACGGATAGATTTGTCCCCGTCTCACGATAAACAGGAATTTACTAAACTACAACATCATTTCACGGTTAATAACGACATTGCTGTTACAATTTGTCAAACTCTGTTTGCTTTCTCTCTCTCTCTCTCTCTCTCTCTCTCTCTCTCTCTTTCTCTCTCTCTGCACATGAATAACCCAGCCATCACGCGTCATGCAAATTTCATTTATTGTATCAGTTACGAGCAATCAACCCGCCGCAAATCACTTCAGTTCAAAAGCAGACGACTTCGTTCCCAGTTTTGAGGAAATTTTTTTTCACAACGCGACAAATCCATTATCCGCGGCAACAGTCTTCGTTACTTTGCAAATTTTCCCTCCGGGATAACCTGCAGAATGAAGTCAGGGTTGATTTTCAATGAACACCGAAGGGAAATTGGATTTTAACATTATTTCACAAAAAGTTGTACAGGCATTTGATTTCAGACGACTCCCACGCCGAGCGGCTCCGGCTCCGTTTTGACTTATGGTTCCCGTAGCGGACTATAGATTCTGCCAGACGTACCTACCGCGATCATTATCTTGAAATTTATTATACCAACGGCAGTCACCTGCCGGCGGAGAGCTGCAGATAGCGTACGTGTGAAAAGGATTATTTTGCAGAGATTATATCGTTTTTGTCAAACCAAATTAACGAGTATTTCCCCGCGTTCTGCAGGGGCTCTCTCCTTTCCAAATCAAACAAAACTGTTATACGCGCGTACCAACCCCCAAATATTGCGCACTTACACCTCACAGGGTTTATTCAATGGTCCAATTTTTCGGTATTATTTAGAGCTCATTCACCGACAATGAAAAAAAAAAGATAAACGGTAAAAAAATTATTAATCAACTGATACATGTGTCATTTGTATTAAAAAGAGAGAAATAAAGAAACGATTGAAAGGGAATGAATATTAGATATGATATAAAATGTAAAACGGTGGAACAAGGACATCGAAAAATGATGAAAATTGACGTTCTTTCTCTTACATCCTTCCGCCTTTTAAATTTTTACATTTGCACGCAGTCTCTTTAATCGTTATTATTGTAATGAATTCAATTCGGCCTTTCGCTGTTCATCAGCATCGACTGTGAAAATCACCAACTTTTCAGGCAGGAAATTCGTTTCTGTGTTTCTCTTTTTTTCTCTCTCTCTCTTTCTTCTTTTTATCTTACATCCTCAGCTCGAGAACCATCGAAGCGGACTTGATCCTGATTTCGATTTGACATTCGACCTTATTCCAATTCCGATTTCCGTCGTTTCGTCGTAAAACGGGATAAAGGAAACAAGGCGCGGAAAAGAGCTCGTGAAATCTGCATTGCAGCGTCTTAGGGAAGCTTAATGAATGTAAGCCCGTCTTCTTTGATAATTGGATCAAGGAGTGAAAAGAAAGAACAAAGCCAAGGGAAAGAAGAACAAAAAAACCGCACCCGAGACTCTTAAACGCGATATAACCAGTATTACAAAGCCGCCGAAACTTTTTCCCGCGCGCATTGTCATTGATGAAAATACAGGCTTTTATATATTCATTGATATATAATTCTTTCTCCGCTCCTTCGCTCCGCGAAAGAATTCTATTTTCCTTATTGTTATTATCATTATTATTATTATTATTGTTATTGTTTTTGTTTTTGTTTTTGTTGTTGCTATTATTATTATTATTATTTGGCAATGAAAAATCGCGTAACGCGTTACAACTTCGACTTGACGGTGCTGAAAGAGCGCATCAGCATTGTGCGGTGGTACAGCGGGCAATATCGGTAGACTTTATTCAAACTTTCTTACAGGCACAAGTGCGGTAGTCCTGAGTTTCTTTGAAACATAATCTGTAAGCTCAATATTGTTCGAGGTGCGGCTCAAACCGCGTCCTCTAACGACGGCGATGCGTTTCAGCAGCAGGTTTTGCAATCTCGAATACAGAGGGACGTTCTACAATTAAAACTTTTCCCCGTTTTCGCAGTATAGTTTTTTTTTTTTCGTTCTTCCTCTTTTTATTCATTCCGTTCACTCGCGACGAGAAACGATTTCTCGTACAGCCGGTTAACCAAAGCTTCGACCGATGTTTGGTACAGCGTTCGTTCGCTTGTCAGCTGTACGTACAGATATATATGTATATATATATATATACATACACATACATACACTCACTCCAATCTCCTCCGCAATTCAAATCACAACTAATCATGATCCGGTAACTGATGTGGCTAATGGCTAAGGAAGGAAACTAACCCGTTCATACGTGCATGCAGCACCAGCAGTGAGAGAGTTTCCATAATCATTATAACGTAGGTATACCTGCCTGCTGCCTGTCCGCGTATTTAGCGAGGTAAGAGCCAAGCGGAGGGAGATTTGCGCAGTGTGTTACTAGAGACGGTGCCGTCGACCCGTGCTCTGACACCCCGTCCAAAGTACTTAAGGCTTACGATCTGGATGCCGAGGGACGAGGCGAGGGCAAGGAACCAATGGTGCCCTAGACCCTGCTTCGCCTTTTCCCTTCTGTTCGCCGTCGAAAGGGCGTTGTGAGAGAGAGAGAGAGAATATTCAACCTCCGTTGGCGTCAAGAGGGCTTAGGCAAAGGCGGTCAGAGTATTCATTCCATTGACGTTTCAGATTTCACAAGTCAATAGGTACATGTCAATTAGTGGTTATTTGAATTCAAAGCAGCAGTTATGACTGTCGTTTGTTGAAGGATATCTATACTTAACCATGGCGTAACTTGTACGAACACTGTTAGAAAATTCACAGTATCGATAGAAGTCCACACCAATTAGTGTAATATTAAATACCGTAGGTGTAAATCGTTCGATTCTCGACACCGAGTGGTCTTGAAATCCATACCTAAAATAGTGTAAACTTCTATAGAATATTTTCGACGATACATTCAACACCGCATTTCTAACAGTGCGGAACCTTCTCCACTATATCCGTTACTCTCCGAAGTTGGAAAGTGTCGATTAGCAGTTCGTTAGGTACCTGCGTAACTCTGATCAGCACAGAACCGCGCGTTATTACGCCCGGGAAATTATATAGAGAGCTGTTACACATTACGTTTCTAACACGATTTATCCTCAATTACCACAGCTGGATTTCGAGACCTCTGAAGCTACGTCTGCAGTTGCCAAGTCGAGGATCGAGATTAACCGATGACGTGTTTAACCCGCACTACCTCCAAGGATTATGCAGCGAATCAAATATATAATTGCTAGGGTTTTTCCACTCTACCATTTTGCGATATTTTCACTCGATATATAATCACGAATCCGCTACACATCGGACTTGACGTCCGACGCAACTTTCCAACCGGTGATAATTCCTCGACACGAAATAGTCTCGCGATGTACGCGAGAGTCGAAAGAAGGTATTACGCAGAGTCTGTGCGCACGTTCGTGAGTTCCAGACGTTACCTGTCCAATTGTCTAACGCTCCGGTTCCGAACACTCGTGGCCAAAAGTAGAATAGGACGAGGAAACGTTACGACGCTTTTAGCATCTCCGGCAAAAGTCCGGTAGCAATCGCATTAGTTACCCAACCGGAGGAGCCACGGTGAAAAATTTCTTAAGCAAAGGATTGGGTGAGCGGCTTGAGGAAGAGAAGAATAATCACGGCCGCAATGAGTAGGCAAATAGTAAAGGGAGCGAGCGAGAGATAAATGCAAGCCGAGAGAAGATTTGAGTTTGAAAAATCTGGCAAATACGCATAATCGTACATCCAGCTTAAGCTGCACGGTGCATGGTAAAAGAGCGATGACAATTTAACGACCCCTGCAGTTAAATGAGACGTGAATTTTGCGTTCTGCGTGTAGCTAGATGCCACGAAAGATATTCCCATCTAGGTGGACAAAAATAAAAATACGAAAAGTGAAAGGAGCGAAGGGCGTATGCTTAGCCGCAGTCTTTAAAGAGCTCGTCGCTATTTTCCCTCTGAAACCGGGATGCATCGCGTTACGCGTCCCGCAGCCTTGCGAGCGTAAAAATTGCCTCATTCCTCGACCTTTTCACCGAGAGACTTCTAACGTTGGTGCCTATGGCCTATACGTATGTTGAACGTGGCACGAGGCTAAGTGCCTGGCAGTCCCTTGTCTGTTTCCTAGTACCTCTCCTCGTCGTGTACGCGGTTCCTGCAAGCCCGGCCACCAGATAACGGAGCGAGAAGCAGAAGCAAAAGAAGAAGCGACGGTAGAGGAGCAGTGATTTAGTGCAGGGCTGCACTGCGGCTCTTGCCCAGGAGAAGGGGATGGCTCTCGGTCTCTCCTCTAGCCAGATAAATCGGTTCACGCCTCTTTCGTTACTCTTTGCAACCCACTACCCCGTCCTTACAAGACTCGAGAATCCCGAGACACGGGATCGTACAGTGGTTGGGAATTTCCAGGCTACGGACACAAATCGCAAAGCCCCTTCGAACTTTCGGAAATGCAAATACGTTCTTCCCCTTTCGTTTTCAAAGTAGAAACAGTTTCCGCAAAATTGTCCCTGTAGCAAATTCTTCGTTCCGTTAGTGATACAATTATTACATACGTAGTAACAACCGAGCTTTTCGGCAATTTATTTGGTAAAACGAAACGAAATCTTATTTTACAATTATCTTGTTTGTTATTCGGTCTCCAACTGTGCAGCGTATACGGTAGTAAGAACCCGAAGCTGCAAGTTTTATTCAAGACAGTTTGCGTCTGGTTGTATCGAGCTTTAGTTTTCAAGAAATCCGAAACTGAGGCTTGGGCAAAAGCTGCGAGGGAGAAGAACAAAGTTGTGGGGAAGTGCAGCAGCAGGCTGGGAAAATACCGAAAGGAGCGAGAGGATCCATCCTGCAGGAGCAGCAGACCCGGACTTGTTCGGAAGTTTGTCATTACTTTGTAGTCGTCGTACATCGGGGGCCACGTTTTTTGTCACGAGTCTGAGGCGCCCGGGCCGAGGGCGGCGGCTAATATCATTTTAAAACCAAAGTTTTTCACCCCGCTTCTTTCTTTATCATTTTTCTATACCGCAACAACGGCATCCCGCTTCGCTATAGGTATTCACATATCCCAGAGCGACGCGACCCGACCCGACCGACCGAAACGTATCCAAACTCCCAACTTCTCTCACAAACTCTCGAGGAAGCCTCTTCTAGCTTAGAGAATTCTTCTTTCTACCTTTCATACGGGACTCTCCACTTTCCAGAGTTATTGAAAAACCCAGACAGCCTCCTTCGTACCTTCGCTATTCGTATAGGTCTCCACCCTCGCAAGGGACCGCGAAGCAACCTAGATTTGGCAAAGTTCGCTACTTTTCCTGCCTGCGCGTTACAGAGATAATATTTTTCCACCATTCCTCCACGGCCACGTCTCCCGTATCGCATTCGCATCTAGGTATCTACCTGCATTTTTTTCTCCTTACGCAAAACGTTCTCAACCGACCGCAGTAGCGTAGCTTGCGAGACTACGGAACGGGAGAACTTCGATTCAAATTACTAGCGCGTCGATGAGGATCTCGCAAAAATTGTAAGACGAGCCACATCGTTCAGGCACCGAACCGCCGGGTCGGGCTGAGCTTTTTTAACTGGGTTCGGTTTCACCCTGGCAAAATTTTCTGCAGTTTTCCTTGTTCCTTCTGCGAATGCGTTTGTTTCTTGATCGAACATCTCAAGGCGACTGCAGACGCGTGGTTATTGTTGTTATAATTATTATTATTATTACAGTTATCAGTTAAACGGGACGAAAGGCGATCACTTTCTTTAATATCGAGTAGCCGCAACTGAAACCGCATGGATACCGTGTGTAATTAATGAGAACGTTCGGGTGAAATTGTCGGTAACAGTGGGCGAATCAAGACCAAGGAGGGTAATGCATATCAAGTAACGTTGCAGCATAGACTTGGCTAATTGCATAGTGCAAAGTTACACGTTGCGTTGATGGGTCTGGACAATGTGGTTTGAGAAGTTTACGGGCGTATCCGAGCTGCGGCTGCAGCTGATTGGAGGCGAAGAAGGTTCCGCTCTTGTTAAAAATTCATCATCGAGAGAGCGATTAAGGCGCGTGCCGCTGTATCGACTGGCCAAGTAGTGAAAAATTCGAAAAATCGTCAACTTCTAAGTGAAATTTTTCGCCGCAATTCACGCGGTTATATGTACAATATATATTATGCTTTTGGATGGAACTATACGAGACCGACCGTAACGGTAATCGTATTACACTCGGCAGTAGTGTAAACTAGAGTGTCTCGTAATGTGTACCGAAGTGTTAAGCCAACTTCACAACGCGGTAATATCCGGCAGAATATTGCAAAGTAATTTTAGCAGGCACTGCCGTAGGTTGGCAGAATTTTCATACACTCGGGATCTAGTCTAGTGAGACTCACAATTTCCGCACGTGGCTTACGGGCGTCTGAAAGCTTGGAAGACGGCAAAGACAGGGGAAAATCCGTTGTCTTTCAAGGTCGGAATCTCATCTCGAACCCAAGCACGGTGGTATTTTTTTACGCCGTTATATTTATTCCATAGACGCGACAAGGCGCAGCCTTCCGACTCATAAATATACGGGATACGCTGTATATATATTGAAAAAACGTAGTCCGAAGGCACGAGAAAAAATTAATCAGCCAACATCGGTGTGTCACCGATTCGAGTGTATCCGCACGTCCCGAAATCGATACTGATAGATGATTGATTACAGTGCTTGCGAGCAGATAAATCTCGTATTGAATTCCTTTCCTACACATATACCCCGTGCAGTGTACGTAACAACACCGGGATTCCTCCCCGTAAGCAGAATCAATGACCCCCGTGAACGAGTTCGTCAAATCTCGCGTCATTACCCGCCAAATTCAGATCGTAAAAACACGCTTTATTTACCCCAGAATTGTTCCGTGCTAATTTACGATCTCAACAGACCCTCGTTTTGTTACTTTAGATTCTATTACCCCGTGAAACGCGATGCGACCGTTCTCTGCACTCCTGTAGATTAAACGATCACGACAACGACGCTCTTTCGAAAACGGCACAAACAACGTCGCTTCCGGTCTCTCAGAGAACCACTCAGGGAGACGAGTCCAATCCCGTTGTCAACTCCACGCGGTTTCTTGCCCGGTTAATTTCCGATTCTCACTTACCAATCAACGAACGAAGACACCGTTCGCCGAGCCGGGCACTTCTGCGGGGTATTATTTAAAAATAAAAACAAAAAACTGATAAATTTACGCTAAAAACATTCGCCGAGGTTGATGGATAGTTGAAATACTACATTGATATGCATCTTACGTAAAATTTGGTTCACACGAAGCACGTGAAACTTAAGGAAGCGAGTCTATTGGAAATGAATTTTTATCGATTACGATTGTTAGAACTCGGTCATTTCTTAATTTCACTCGGTATAATTGAAACATGACGGACGCGTGTTCGGGATCAGTAACGTTGTCAAAAAAAAAAGTAAAAAAATAAATAAATAAAGATAAAAAAGAAAGCACGGTGTTCTCGACATTGCAGAACCAAGCAGCTGTGTAATAATATATAGGTATAACAACTCCGGTCAAGAAAATCGATATTTCATCCGGTTGGCACGATATTTTCGTTGGCTATAGAAGTACGCGGTGGAAAACCATTGATGAAAACGTGTGGGTAATACGAAAAAGCAGTTTGGTGGTCATGGATGGGCGGTGGGGGATCTGACCTACCCTCAATCGTGAGCGGTGAGGCTGCCCTGGCGGGTACGACGAGGCCGTTAATCACGCAAGTTTCCTAATTACTACCATTCCTGATTCCACCGGCGCTGGCTCAAGGCGTGTCCTCCACCCAGCAGGTCGTCATTAGGCGATGGCGTTCGCTGGCTTTTCGTTGTATCCAACGGCCTCTCGAAGTCGTTAGCAGGGACGCTCGGTGAGCGAGGAGGCCACTTTGGAAAAATCAGACACGTACTCTGCTAGTCAACGACAATTATTCCCCCTCGCGTGATCCCCGTTTCGATTCGCATTTTCCGATCGGTAACTATTTCAGGTCCCCCGTTTAATTTTTGGTACCTAAACTACCGCGATTCGGCATGCACCGAAAGCTCGGATCGGATGATAAATACGCACGCTGACGGCATCGGGATTCATGGTCGATACCGGGGGGAAACGTGGCAAAAGTTTTCAACTCTAGATTGAAAAGGAAAGAATATTTCTGCAGGTCGGGTAACGGAAGAAGGTACCGGGTCGACGGTTCTCCGCCACGCTCTGGCGGAGCTTTGTGTCGTATTTCCAGCTCGACTAGCCGGGCGACTACGTTGTTTAAAACTTTTCCGAACCGTAGAAGCGGGCAAAGTCAACCACGGCAAAAGCCATTGATAAATTCAGTTCACAAATCAGATTTGGGATTAAATCTCTTCTTGGAAGAGCCAACGAAGGGTCAATCAGGAATTCAATTTCTACCCTAAAAGTCAAAGGACAAAATGTTCTTTGGTTTTGAGGAATACACACGTACATATATGTCCATACAACCCTGAATCCACTCAGTACAAGAAATCCCATCGGCTCGTCAACGCAAATTGGCCTCTCGACGTTTGTGAAGAAAAAATTGAAATCAATAATGATAAGAAAAAAAAAAAAAAAACAGCAAAGGAATGCGGGAAGAAAGGACGGCGTTAATCATAGGAATTTCGCAAGCGGAAAATGTTGAAGATAAAAATAAAGCGAAGTTCGGTGACATTGGAGTTTGTCTCATTTGTAATTCTTACATTGACTTTCTTCTCTCCATGGTTCTCATGAATGTGCGAAACTTTCTCCAAATCACCACGCTTAAAACTTGTTTCACGATAATTTGAAACTCGTGGAGTCAAGTTGACCGTTATACTTCACTTTCGCCCTTTGCGCCTTCTCTTTTACCTTGCGTTTTGCGAACTATCAAAATGCGATAATGTGAATTTCGCACAAATCTGCGCACGCCGGACACTCTATGCTATGCCTTTATATTTGCTTATTTATCACCACCTTGCACGGTAGAAAATTTTAATCCCTAGTCTCCGCGCCGTGAACGAGAATAAAAATGCGAAGCCTCTAATGTGATATTTATAGAGTACTTCAGACATGCTCAAATAAAGTTAGGAAAGCGTATTTTTCAACGAGATGGCAAAACACGCTCGACAGGAAAATATATCGTTGAGAGGTATGATGAATTTTCAATATGTACACAACGTCGCAGCAGCAGCAGCAGCAGCAACGAGGGCTTCAACGATAAAAACATTTGGTGTGAAAAAAAGAAAAAAAAAAAAACTACATATTAAAAAAAAAAGTGAAAAATGTAAATAATAAAAAAAACATCTTCTCCGCTTTTTAGCCAAACAGCATTTCACCGAAGTTGTAAAGCTTATACATCATTTCAATTTCGTAAGAGGAAAACGGAATATCAAAAAAATCCACTGGAAATTCTCACCCTGCACGTTTCTCGTCTTCGCTTCTCCTTATATTCCCGCTTCTGTATGCATGCGAAACGTAAGTAGGCAGCTACAACGCATAGGATTTCTTACACACACATATACCTATAGGTATGTATGCATATGTTACCTAGTCATGCCCGTTTCGCCCAGCTGACGTCAGCCGTTTCATCTTACTCTCGCGGCTGTTATAATTTATATAATTTTATTCCTTCCTTCTCACCACTCCAGAACTGAAATTTTGTAATCAAGGTATCCGACGAACGATATCTCATAACAAAGTTAGATCACGTTCGTGGAGTTCATTTCACATCAGCTCAGCCCCTTCAAACGATGCCCTGGGTACTTCACTTTTACGCTACAATTTACTCTCGCCTGGTTGCGTTTTTTTTTTTTTTTTTTTAGTTTTTTCTTTGCAATATTTTTCTCCCTTTCTCTCCTCATTCTCTCTTATTCCTCTTTATCCTGATCGTCGTTTCATTGGCCGGGTATTATATCATCCCGAAGCGAGAAGTCTCCTTTAACACTTACAGGCATTGTATAGGTATTTATATACCGTAAGCCGCGATGTTGGAATTAAAAAATATTGCGGTTCCTCAAGTGTAAACGGTTCCCGGATTGCGTGCACAATGAACGTTTGAAATCTCTCTCTCTCTCTCTCTCTCTCTCCCTTTATCTTTATTTTCGGAAGTTGGGTACAAAGCCCCGCGACAGCTCAGACGAAATTTATAATAAGGGAGGCGAAGGAGTTGATGAAAGTGTCTAATCAGCGAAATTGTATCCCACCGCTTTCCCTCTGTCCTGTTTCACCCTCTTCATCTCTGACTTCACCCCAGCAGGTCAAGAAGACCGGTTTATCCGAGCGACTCTTCGAGTGCGTATTTCAACGTAATAATCCGGAATACCTGACATCCATCGGAGTATGCGATCCGCTCTGGAATTTGTATTCGAGCGATGTGTACGTGTCGTATATCAATAATCCGATGAATTTCATTAAATCCGAGCCTGTCCCTGGCAACAGGAATGACACGCCGGTGGATTGGATTAAAAATCTTTTACAGAAGCTCTCCAAATGTAATTGCAACTGAGTGCAATATCGGTGGGAACCTTACCGTCGAGTTATTCATTCCTCAAGAGAATTCGAAAGCGTCGAATCCCTTCATTCTTTATTCCCTTCCTTCACCGTGTTTTCCGACCACTAATCAACCGAAAGCACCTGGTTATACACCGAAGATCCCAGACTCGATGTTTCCGCTATAATAATACCAACGGAGTGCGCAAAGATACACCGTCAGAATTCTTTACCCGAAAGAATCAACGATCGTTTCGTTGCATCTCCCGCAAAGAAGGGTATTGCGCTTGCAATCGTACAACTGAACCTTCAAATATTTACCGTTGTTGAATAAATTGCTTGCAATCAGGTCGAAACAGTCAACCAACAAACAAAATTCATATTTAAGATCCAGGGAAAAATCTGTTGCAGCATCAGCGGATCGGTTACGACGAACGACTCGTTGACAATTTATCGAATCAACCCGAAACCTAACGGATGGAAAAATGATCACTCTGAAATGAGTAAAAATTCAACTTTGTATTTGTTTTTTTTTTCAAATTCTCTTACTTCATTTTCTCTCCGGCAATTTTCCCATCAGTTGAACATTTCCTCCGGGCTGGTGGTGGTATAAGGCGAATGAATATTCATGTCCCTCGCCGCTTTTGGTACACCTCCGTATATTATTGTTTCACCCCACCTTAACTCGGGTTTCCCCATCCCTGTCAAATTTCGTTGTGCTTTTATTGGCGGCTTGAATACTCCTTGAAATATAATATATTTTTATTTATCTGCTCCGTATTTCAATCCTCGCAAAACGTCATTTCAATTATCGCGCCTGGATACAATTGTCGACGATCTTTTCTGCCTCGTTGGACAAAAGAACTCTGCAGTGCATCGTGTAAATAATTCGTTTGATGAAGTATCGCAGCACTGAACATGTGAAAGCAAATATTTATTCAGCACTGCGGACTTTATGGTGAAAAGTCTTAATCAGGTATACGAGTTCAATTATTAGTCAGTGAAAATAAAGAGGATAAGCGCATCCCCATGGTGTCTCTGCCGGTATGAAAATGAAAGTCAACTTCCACCCGGCAAATTGCCCATTAACAACTTTGAGAAAACTTTTCTAAAGTGCCCGTTTTATCCGCACTCAAATCCTCTCGTTAACTAGTTACGGAGTGAGGTGTATTGTTTTCATTTCCTTTTCCATCTTTCCTTATGCAACGGAATGAATTTAACCGGACGACTTCAAGGAGGAAGAATAGAAAATAACGAGCCAAGGTTCCGTATCAACGCATGCTCTATTCGCGGCAGATTTTCTCTGGTTGTCTGGTGAACCAGTATATATAATATACATACATACACATACATAAGGTATGCAAAATGACGTGCAAGCCCTAACTCACGAGAGAACCGCCACCCACCGGACTAAAACGTATCTTCCACTTGAGATTAATGCCAGGCTTGATTTACAGCTAGATTTTGAGATTAACCATCGCACTGATATACCACTTGCATATATAGATATGATATGCGTGCATTATCGGGTCGTACGGCTACAAATCTATAACCATCGGAGAGATTAAGCCAGTGCATTTATGAGGCAGCGACGCGAACCTCTGCTTCTCTCCTCTTTCCATATAACTATCTCAAACGTAACAGTTTGGTATGTCAGACAAAGGAATGTAGTCACTTTTAAACTAGCTAAAGCTCATTTTTACGATTACAGAGATTTTCTTCAAGTCGGGCAACTTGAAATTACTTTGCTACGAAGATCCAACGTTTCGGGATCAAAAGACGACGTTTTCATTCGCTGGATTACAGTCGCTATTCGTCAACTTTGGCTATAATTTACAGTTCAGAATCAAACGCCTGTAAAAAAGTATCCACTTTGAAGTCTGCACGATTGAATGGCCTTCATTCGCATCCAGATAATCGAAACCCATGTCCCGGAATCATCTGGCATTGTCCCACTGTCAGCAATTTTGTGTATCAGCGAGTATAACGGATTAGGAGACTCGGAGAGTGAGTTATCGATATTCTCGGATTTGGGTAGCACGACTCAACTCTGAGGAATGGCGTCGTGGCCAGATGGTGTGATAAGTGTAACGTGTAGCACCAACTTCGTCTTGCCTCTAGGTAACTGTTCGCTAATTCTCGCAGTAATTGTAATACTAGACGGTTCGTCGATTTTTAAAAACGCACGTCTACGGGCCTGTAATCCATGACTTTCGAACAGATGACACTTTTTCCGTACACTCCAAGTCAATTTTCAAACACCGGCAATCAGGTACATCGATTTTCGCGGAATTCGCGCCGAGTAATAGAAGCGCTTCTGCAGACCTGTGGTTAACAAAAATTACACTCGTTCCAATCAAGGGTCAATTAATGGGGCACACCGGTTATCTCTGGTGGTACCAGAGGTACGGTATTGAAGTCGGCACAGACCGGGGATCAGAATCAATTCCAGTTGCTCCATGTTCTGGACACGTCAATCTCTCTCTATCTCTATCTCTCTCTCTCTCTCTCACTCTCTCTCTATCTAGTGGTCAAGCAAGGTTACCTCATCGCAGGGTGCAATCGTCTTGACGGTTCAGCTACGCGACATTACCGATCGATTATTTGAGACGATTCACAATCACTGATGGAAATTTGTACCGTTCTTGCGCAACCGTACTCGTTTATTTTTTAACTTTTATCATTATTATTATTATCATTTTTCCCCTTTAATTGGTGCTTTGATTTCTTTTCCACTCCCGGTTGAGTGCCCTTTAGTTGCGTAACAGGTAGTCAGAGGATATAATGCGCGAGAAGAGCGTATCCCAGTACTTGAGCAGGCTCGTTTTAAGCTTTTCACGAGACTTCGGATTTTGATTTCATTTTCTCTGCTTGCGTTTCTTTGATATTCTCGTTTCGTTATACATATATGTACATATTCGATAAGGTTTCGATCAACGGTACTACCTGCACCCTATGATAACCACTTTTTCTTCTTTCAGCTCGAGTTATGCAGGATGGAATCGAAAAAATGTCAAACTTTGAGGGATTGTGCTGTAAAATGTTAGTAATCTATGGTAATAGAAACGAGTCGATCGAGAATTATTTTTTAAGGCATATATTATACTTCCTTAATTAAATGATAAACACAAATCGCCGAGTTGAAAATGAAAACAAAAATGCTTATAAGTTGGGTATAAGATCACCTGAAAAATTTCCCGAGTATATCCCACTTGAAGAATGAAAGGACAATTTTTTTTTTTTTCTTTTTATCCAGTTTCGTTCCGCATCCGTAAACTTATTCCTTTTCTTCATCTCTATTTCCTCTTCAACTTTTGCGTCATTTTCTTTTTTCTTTCAGATATTTTTTCCCCCTTCTAATTTCTTCCATTCTTTTTGCTCTCGTGATTTCGTCTCTTTTTCCCCTTTAGTTTCCTCTTTCTGTTCGTAACGATCTCTCTAGGTCCCGAGACTTTACTACCTACTTTCAACTCTCGATCCAAAGTGGCCTCAGCGGTGCTCGTTAAAAATAACAAACAGCCCGTAAACGAAAGTATCACGTTCATTTTCAATTTTCAAAAACCCCAGAGTACGTTTACGGATAATTAATCGTCGAAATCGAAATTAAAGATAATAATAAACATACATCAATCAATCCTGAACAAGTATTGAAAAGTGAATTGAGAGCAAGATGATTCGAAAGTATTGACGTTTCTCTTTTCAGCTCGACTCGTGATTTTATTCGCACGTTTTTCCACCGTCGACGTTTTGCCAAATTCCAGGATCTTTGTCCCGCGCATCCTCTCAACCAGCCTTTCCTGGGCTGCCCACTTGGTAAATAGTCATTTTCATGCCGCGGCGTCTGTACGTTGATATTAAACTTATGAATATTTGCCGACGTACGATATGAGTTCCGCTCTGCTCGCCCCACCCTCTGGGAATGTAAATCTATTCACCGAGCGAAAAGGAATTACCTCACGCTGGTATATCTATAATCGCTCAAAGCTCAATATTACGCTTTACAAATTTCCGGACGGCGGCAATACCTCCACGACCAGCTAGTCGTACACGTGTCCACGTACGGAAACCCAATATCAATTTGCGAGAAAAACATCAAGGCAAAGAGAAACCTCACCTCCGTTCCCTCGTTTTGTCGCACCCCTCCCCCATGGGTCTCGACGATACGACAAAAATTTGAAAAAAAAAAAATTTCACCATTTCACCAAAACCCACCAAGACTTTAAATCCATAACAAAGAATCAATCTCTCCCTCTTAAATGCGTAAAATCTATCCAATCCTCCCGACTTGTGATGCCCCGTGTTTTCTTTTCTACTTTTCCATACGCCGGAAGCGAAATTCCCAAAGACGCATGGTCGCCATAATTTGAGTGCTGATAAATAGGATGTGGCAGGGAAGGTATCCCGGTGCACTCACGGAGAGAAGCAAAGTGGAAGGAGGTCGGTATACCTACCAGACACCGGTTGAGACCGCCGTAAAGTTAATAGTTGGAGGGCTCGGGGATTACGGTGTCACGGGGGTGAAATTTACTACGAAGATGGGGGCAAGGCAGTCGAGAAGTCCGGCGAACCAAACCGGTCGACTCCGATCGTTCCTTCCACCTACGGATGGAAGATAACCGGGGTACTTTTTCCCAATCGAAAACTGCAAAGAATAAATGCAACTCCGTTCGGCCAGCTAACCAGAGCTCGAATCAATCTGAGAGAACTTCAAAAAGTTGCCACGTACGATAATTTGCAGAAAACTGAATAATACCATTTCGTTTATTTCTTTTCTCACTCTCCAATCATTCGCTAGAAAGGCTGAAAATGAAACCTCCGGGCTGTTGAAGTACGAAGAAGCTTAAACGCATGTATGCCGAGATTCGAAAGACTCGAGGCCTGCGTATGTCGAAATTCAGTCGAGCAGAAAAATAATCGAATTCGACAAAATATCATATTTTCAAACTTCACGGGGATCGCGGGTTCCTTCGACTGAGATGTCTGCTCTTCCGTAGAAGTTATTACTACGTGCTATACTACCCAGTTATACCTGTGTCTGAAGCTCCGAGGCCAAATTAGAGACCAAGGAAACTTCGGACGAAAGTTAAAGCTAGTTATTTTAATACGCAAAGTTACTAAGATGCTCTCGAGGGAGAGAAAATAAGAAGGCGTGAGCGACCTGACGGCTTAACGGATTATTATACGCACGTTATTATACGTATATTATACGTTTGCAGCTTGGTTTTCTTTTTTTGTATGGAGTCGAGAAGTTTTTATTATTATTGAAAAAGCGTATACGCAAACAACGACAATATTTGAAATGACGAAATGAAACTGCGCTCGAAATATTTTTATTTATCGTTTGGAGCTCGACTTCCATTCGATAGTTTGTAGAATTGAAAAATGTTTATCATGCGTCATAATCCACGAAAATGTTATGTATTTTAGATCTTTAATTCAACGTATAACCTTTCGTTACTTGACGGACGTTTGTGATTTTGAATTTTACGATCCGACAAGTTATTCCACAGTTGTTATTCACTGTTGAAACGAAACCCTTCGCACCAGTTGGAATCAGTTATTATCGGCTCGCAGTAATTTCAAAATAAAAAACCTTTCGGAAGTTAACAATGTGGATGTAAATAAATCTGTGCAGAATAGTTTAATTTTCAATCTCCGTGAATGTACGTATAACTACGTAAGTTTGGAAACATCTCGATTCGAAAAAAATAAAGATATTTAAAAACCTGAGAACGCATGAACTCACTCTTATACGACCGCGACGGATAAAAGGATGGAAAGAAGAAAAATTAGCCATTAAGAGGAAAAAAAATGAATATGAAAGCGTTCTTTCCACCTCATGAATAATATGTATGTATAATGTATATATATATACCAAGAACACATTATACTCGACAAAAACCGGATCTCATGTAACACCTTGTGAAATTAGTTAATTTTTGAACATGAAAGTTGACGAGAAATGACCGCGTTTCTGATCGTCACTTTTGATAATCACCTAACACGTCTCCGGACATTCCGTGAATATGTTCCATTGGTAATTCAACATTGGGTAAATCAGCCCGCATTCGTAAAATTCAGGGTTTATTCTACCGATCGAAACGCGTTCATTTTTTACGATTGGCCAAATTCCTCACTCTCTCCGATCCGATTTACCACGAATCAAACGTCGCTGAGTAAAATATACCTCCGTCTTACCATTAACGTTGAATAGCCAACTTCACCGTGATACGTATCCACGGAATAACCTGGCAGATTAATTAAAAAAAAAAAGAAAGACGAGATTCTAATTAAACAAGTTGCCTGCCGAACCACGCTTGCTTTCCGCCATTTTAAATCCACCATTGTCAAATCCTCGCATTTGCATCGGCCTACAAGACTTTGACCGCGAGTTGGCCAACTCGTTCTGTCCTCAAGCAGGTACCGCAAACCTTCCTACCTCCCTGCACGACGATGCAAGGGTAGCTTCCATGCGCGCTGGCTCACGATTTCCCGTTCAATTGTCCAGCGATTGAATGAGCTTGCGGGCTTTGGTCTCGGCTCACAGATTCCCCCGCGGCACGGTACCAAGCACAGTAGCAAACTCAGCTATAATGCACGTGTATATCGTACAAAAGTGGTTTTCGCGGTGGGCGATAGCGACGTCGTCGACGACGTTCGATCACCGTCCATGTTTCGCCCCGATCAAGGCGGCACACGGACAATGGTCCAGCTGACGGCTGCTGAGCTATTGTACCTTCGGAATGACGCCGAGGGTCGTAGGCGATCGGGGCGAGGGTGCAGTTAAAACCGATACAAGTCGTCGCGGTAGATAGACGATCCGCAAATTCCCTAAATACACAATTCTCGAAATTGAAACTAGGTATTTTCATCTCTCGACTCGATACATCGTTTCAAGGTTCGTTCCTTCTCTTCGAACGTACATATACCCAACCGTATTACAACGAACCCGCCAGCTAGTATACGATCAGCTAGTTGAAATATTAATTCTATAGACGATGATTCCGACGATTCAAAATATACAAAACGCTATGTTGGGAAATATTCGCAATTTCAAGGAGACCTGTTATACGCTCTCTACGCTAGTCTACGCTCTACGGGATGAGGTTTAAATTGGAATCCGTTTATATGTACATGCCCTAGCTATCCGTATAACTTATATACAATTTATACATAGAAAGACCCGATCTTACGGTACGATAAATAAATTAATGATTCGCGGGGAGAGAAATGGCGGGTGCTAATTACCGGCGTAATGAATGCGCGAAGGGGTGGTGGGAGGGACGAGGGGCGAGGGGTGGTGCAGGGATCCAAAGAGCTTAGAGAACCGGCGAACGGGCGAACAGCGTCCTTTATACTCGAGAACTTCTCTTCAGAAATTCTTAAGAGAGGCGAAGCGAATGAACGAATGAACGAACGAAAGAACGAGAGAACGAATGGTTTGAAAGGCGCGAAAAAAAAAGCTGAAAACTTATACTTGATGGGAGGGAAGGCCAAATCCGATATCGCCTCGTCTCTCTCCTTTTCCTCCGTCACTCCATCGCCTGTCTATATCCACCGCAGCACCTTTGTACCACCGTCGTCGACGTCTACGTCTGCCTTGTTGTCGTATCCGACAAGACCTCCTCTTCCTCCTCTTCCTCTTCCCTCTCTCGTTCTCTCTCTCACTCTCTCTCTCTACATCTATCCATCTCCCTCACCGTTCGTCTCATTGTCAGTAACATAATTACGAATTACTGCAGTAGTCTAAAGCGGAGCGAGGATAGGGAGGCGGCCTCTCTTCCTCCTCTCTCCTGGCGGACTTGAGAAGACTTCACAAGTAAGCCGCAAATTCGTTACCGAAAAAAGCTTCCTTCCATTCGCGTTAGCGGCGTGAATTTCGGGAATTACATCCTACGGTAAAACCTTTTTTCGTTTTACTCATTATTTTTATTCTCTTGCTCGTTCTTTCATCGCGAGAAAAAAAAGAAAAAAAAGAAAAAAAAACGAAAAGAAACAAAAAATAACACACCTGACAAAAAGACGCCCAAGTATTTCAACTCGAAAATTAACAACAATATCTCTTCTATTCCGACGGACAAACTATATATTCAAGCCAGCTGCATCCGCAAAGCGAGGATCCCCTCAGCCCGTCGGTTTAATTCCTTCGCTTTTCACTTCATCGTTTGACCCTACGACCTAGTTTCAGCTTTTCTGCATCCCGCAAACAAGTTTGCGGATGTTTATTTTCATTGAAATCGTAAGAAACTGTAGTTGGGAATAAATTTTCAAACGTTGCATCAAGGTCCGGTCGTACCGCTGCATAATTTCGTAACGCAAAAATCAGGTACGACCGTTTTCAAATGCACCGTCGAAATGGACAGTGACGGTGGTCGTCCTGCCCATTTCCGAGTACAACGAAGAAACTAACCAACCGACGAACGAGTCGCCAACGCGGTTAATCTTTAGCGAGTGTGTATACCGGCTTTCCACCTGCGGGAGTTTAATGTTTAATACCGGCTGAAAGCAAGTTAATTCCGGTGCAAGTGTACACGTGGTGTATATATATATATAAATGTATATACACACATATATATGTATACATAGTAAAACCCACATCATATACATACGTACGTATAATATGTGTACGTGTGGAGCGCGGAAGGATAGCCGATATCCCGAAGGCAGAGCGACTACCTAGACGTATAGGTACCGTACATACCGGGTGACGAATTAATAATGAAACGACTCTATCTCGGCGCAAAGGGTAATACTCGAAATACGGGAGAAATAAAATATAAGATTGATGCGGCGTCGCGGCGTGCATCGGCCTAATTTTACATTCTCCCTTTAAACTATGTAGGCAGGTATATACATAAATGCACCTGTAGATCGTAAATACCGTGATGATTAGAGGTGTGAAAGAGGGACAAGTTTTAGCGTGGATACGTGTTGTAATACGCGAGCGATTTCAACTGCAAAGCATTCTAGAATCACGTTATAAATATCCGATGCGTTCCGCTGAGCGTTTATTTATTTCCTCGTTTATAGAGTGTACAGTAGGATTAAGGCAGGCTGCGCGGTTTAAAGGATTAAATTAGATCGTGTTGGATCAGTGGCTGACGAGCGAGCGACCCTTAACATATACCTACCACCCATACCTACCTACAGGACACGCGTTGTGTAATAAAGTTTGTCTTTTCCCTATGCAGTGAAATAAAGCTCCGCGCGAAACGCATCGACCCCGCAGTCCGCAGCGAACGCTTTTTCGATAATCGCTTCTCCCTCGACAAATCCGAAATTCCATTTTAAAATACATACCTGTAGACGTGTATAATACGTCTACGTTACAGGTATATGAGACGAAGACAAGATAGAAAAAAAGAAAACCCGACAACGTGACACGAGTAACGACTTTTTACGCTGAAAGAGCAATATTTCGACGAATACAACCATACTGTCCTCCTTTTCTTTTTAACCTTTTGCGCGTTTGAAAAATTTACTTTTTCTCCCCCATCATCTTCCCCTTCGGGTGGGCGAAATGATAGGGCAAAAGATGCAACGGCGCGCGAGCATAACGGTTCATTTGAGGTAAATTAGAGATCAGATTGTCGGAGAAGATTAGGGTGAAGTTGGACGGGCGGCGTAATTGCGTTTCGTTGTGCATTAAGTATTATAAACCCGCAGGTCTCTGTACGGTTACTGTTATTCGTACACCGTGGTGTACGGAGGGATTAGGTAAGCGCCGTGGTTTAAATGGATTAAATTAGATTGTGTTGAATCAGCGGGCTCGATCATCCCTTGCGTCCCTTGTGTCCTGCCGCTGCCGCTGCACCGAATCCCTGCAGGATTTGATACGCATCTACCGCCGTGCGTGACGCTGGCGGGTTAAAAACCTGGCAGAATATCGGATCGCAGATATACGTATAGCCGAAACGTTGAATCGGCGAAAACAATGCGGTTATACACAGGCCAGCGCATTTCACAAACCGCGATTCGGACAATATTCTGTATAATATAGATTTTATACCCAATTTTCACTTCTGTTTAATCATTATT
Source organism: Neodiprion virginianus (assembly GCF_021901495.1). Lineage (NCBI taxonomy): Eukaryota > Metazoa > Arthropoda > Insecta > Hymenoptera > Diprionidae > Neodiprion > Neodiprion virginianus. The sequence goes on along the minus strand of NC_060877.1, from coordinate 5,253,497 downwards.
CTCAGGGCTGTTTTCAATCATCTGCATGTACGTAATACAACAGTTGTATACGAATACCTGCAGTGTCGATAAATTTCGAGATGTTAGTTGCCTCGAAATCTGGCTACCCCAACGATTTCATATTTCCCATGAACCTCTTCGTGCGTGCGTTTCGCAATATTTCACGATCGAATTTTACAATAATTTCACACCATTTCATCGTCATTTCACGCACGACTTCGAACCTATATTTTTATAACGTTTCGCGCACCACTTCAAAACTATTATATCACACGCATAGTTTCGTAGAGTTTTAAAAATATTTATACAGAATACTGCCTCACATATAAGATTACGAACATATACATCGCTTCGGCTAATTTTCACCCCATCGGTGACCGTCCGTACCGCAGTTCTTTATCGTCCGTCGCGACAGACGAAAAATAAAACGAGGTCTCAAAATTTGCGGTTACTTACGAGAAAAAAGAAAAAGAAAGTAGAAGAAAAAAAAATGGCCGGTGAGTCACTTTCGCAAACCGCATTTCCGCGTTACAATAGACTTAATATACATATATATGTGCGTGCGTATATATATATATATACGTATACCGTGAGATAAAAGCGCTCTCCTCCCTCTCCTTCTCTCTCCCGGCTAATTAAAAGTTATGGAGGATGGAAAATTGTCTGGTTGCGCGTGCCTGCGACTAACCCTTGGTACGGAGCGGATAGCTATATACGTACATACACACATATACACAGCATATATATACCTACGCATATACAGACACATTTCCGGAGCGTTTCGTTGTTCGAATAAAGATTTTAATCTGCGGGCTGCACGGCCGAGACTTAGTGGTCCTACAGCAGGCTAGACTCAGTCAGCTTATTATAAATTTTATATAAACTTTTTTCCTCAACGGTAGAAAGATGCAGATTTTCACGCCGTCAAGGGCCTCCCTCTCCCTCCTTCTCCCACTTCCACCCACTTCCCCCTCGTCAGGGCTCAACTCGCCAACGCTGGCGAGGGCCGAGTCGTCGTTAGGGCTTCATTTTTACCCAAGTACTATCTTGATACGTTTATGCGCGTCGGAAGGGTGCGCGCCCGCTGCGTCAACGTTTTTCAGGGCATTGTCCTGGTCCCACGTTTTGTTTAAAAAAAAAGAGAAAAAAAAGATGAAGAAGAAGAAGAAGAAGAAGAAGACGAAGGTAGGAGGTAGAAGAAGAAGAAGACGAAGGTAGGAGGTAGAAGAAGAAGAAGACGACGAGCATAGTATAGGAGGGTATAAAGAAAGAGGGTAGAAAAAGGTTTCGCACTTCGCTTATTCGCCACTTGATTATAAGCATTTTTTCACTTTCGAAGGGCTGCTCCTTTCATGAACATACATACATACACACGTACGTATATACATATACGTATAAGATCGTGCAGATTATAGTCGAGCCACGCAGAGAAAATTAGACGCGCTTCTGGATCCGCTACTCGTACCTTTATATATATATATATATGTATACTATAAGAGAGCTCCTTTTCTGCAGTGCAATTTTTCATCCAAAGCTTTCGAATATACATCTGAGTAGGCTTGGGTACAAAATGAAGCTAAAATTGACAGAAACAGGGATAGAAATTACAGGCGATAACTGGCCTTCTGCCGCAACGCGGACGTGCCTAAAGAGGAACGTGATCACGCATTATAGCGCCGCCGAGAGCCGAGCTGATAATCTGATCCGAGGTTGAGGCGTACGGACCGACGCGTACCGAAATTAACGACACACGATCGAGCCGCCCGTCGCTCGCTAGTTTGTAACAATTATCCGGCGCCATGAGGGGGCGAACCTCGTCAAAGGACGTTTCGGTCCAACTCGACCTCTGCAAGCGCGGAACCGCAGAGTGCAGATCGCTGTAACACTCTACGATGGCTAGGAGGATACCATTCGCGGTGCCGTGTCGGGATCGAAAACGAGATCAAGGAAGAAGAGAGCTTGCACAGCTCGTTTGCAGTTATTTAAATTCCATATCGTAAAAAACGATATGATTCAAGATGCGGGTTCCAAGGCTCCGGCTGCGGAGGTGCAAAAAAGTGTTTTTTCATTCCTGTGTGCGAATATAATGTACGACGTTGCAGAGAATAATTGAAAACCGTGCGTCGGTGCGAGTGTGAGAAAGAAGCGTTTGCGTAGAGTCTAGTTCAGCTGTGATATCAATATTTGGTACAGCCATTTCAGAGAGATGCGGAAATCAATTTGCGTTTCTATATACTTTATGTGTTTGATACATTTGTTCAACATAAATCGTTACTATATTAATATCCTCAAGTGCGAGTCGAGGATTCGGACGTTTACACCTGATTTGTGCGTTAAAAAATTCACCAAATTTGCTTTCACATACAGAGAATTAGTAATACGTAACAAAGAATTTACCGTCACATCCAACACGCACTGGTTAACTATACGTATAGTTTCATTTTTTACCATAACCATGAAAAGTTGATTGCTACCGACGAACGATGCTTTCAGTTAAAACCGAGCATTATACTAGCGGAGGATAAGCGCTCTGTGTATTAAAAACAGTCATACAGGTTGCATTATAATCGCGCTGAAATCGAGCAACGTAAGAATTTTTTTTCACGCCTCACCAACAATTTTTCAACCCAATCCCTCGTACTTTATTTAATTATAAATATTGTGCGAATATTCAAGTTAAATGTAACAACAAACGGCACGTTCCGTACAATCTTACCAAATTGTCTTGCAATTAGTCACGAGCGTTATAAAAAACGTTCCTCATTTCGTACCGTACGCATAAATGTCCCTGCAGTTAACGGTACAACAGTTGCGCATCTTCGCGGATGAGATTTCCCGCACGAGAGATCAGCAGCGTATCGAAAAAGGGATCACCGAGTATAAAGTAGGTACACCCTCGACCACGTAGGCGAGAGAGAAGGATAAAAAGCTCTCGGGTCCAGGCATCGCGCTACAATCGATTCTCTCGGCTCCAAAGGCGTCGGCATCGGGGCATCGGGGCTCCGGTCATCCGGTCATCCCGTAATCCGGTCCGCACGTTCTCGGCTACGAATGGTCAATCTATAGGGTCAATGAGTAGGGTCGAACCGAGATACATCCACGGAGGTGGGCGTAGGCTCTCGTCTGCTCACGGAATGCGCGATCGGTGTGTCGAACGAAGACGGGCCCGCGTTTACACCTGCTTACAGCTTACCGCTCGCAACAGACGCGAACCGGAGGCGAGTGAGAAGGATGGAGGGATGATTTATTTCTTCTTCTTTTTTTTTTTTTTTATTCCTCCTAATGTGGGAATGTTCCTCGCAACGTATTCGGGGAATATATTGCGTATACCTACTTGATAGGGTGGTCCTCGAAAAGGTCATTTTTGAATGTCGATTGGCTCGCACCCCGAATCGATTTCGAATTATTCGAAAATAATTTCCTCATTTTTTTTTCAGATTGTTATCTCGAATCTAACGCGTGCCCCTAAAAGGGTGGATTTCTCCGTTTAACCATTTCACCGGCACGTTCGATCCATCGAACGGATTTCGATAAAAAAAAATTTGGTGTAGAGGAGTTTCTCTCGCCGCTGATTACAAATCTGAACTCGAAATTTGAAAATTCAAAATGGTGCATCCAATATGGCAACACCGAGTGAGTTTTGGGGTTTTTGTTAACCATATTGGATCCGCCATTTTGAATTTTTCAATTTTCAGTTGAGATGCGTAATCAGCGATCCAAAAAACCTCTGTATACCAAATTTCATCGACATTCGTTGGGTAGATTTAATGTACCCCTAAAGTGGTCAAATGGAGAAATCCACCCTCTTACGTGCACGGGTTAGAGTTGAGATAAAAATCTGAAAAAATTGGGAAATTGATTTTTAATTTGAAGCCAATTTAAGGGGTTAGCTGGCCAAAATCCAAAAACAACCTTTTTAAGGACCACCCTAATACTTGGCAATATAAATCAGCTCGTTTTTCATCGTTATTTTCTCCGGTTTCGAAGACCTTATAAGAGGATTTCTAATTAGCCCGAAGTTTTGCATAAATTTATCTGGGTCGAGGGCGCAATCTCTCTCTCTCTCTCTCTCTCTCTCTCTCTCTCTCTATTTGAATCTGTTATATAAGTACGTATATATCTATACTTGAATAATCTTTTATATGCACGAATCCCGCGGTTAAATGTGACGAATACGAAATTATTCCGCACCGGATGCGGAGAGTTGCGGGTCGATAGATTATACTATCAAAATTGTACAACGAACTGTGATATAAACATTGTATCTAAGAACATTTGGTCTACTAGGTACCGCGTGCTTAATTTTTTCCCTCGTTGATTCACTAAAACAATAATCAAAAATCTCTCACGACTACAGAATCAAAATTTTCAGAGTTCGTATCAATTTTACATACAGCAATTCGTTCTTCACCAACACTCTACAATTCTTTGCCAAGAATTAAATCGTAAGTATAAGAAGAGCGGCGATTTCCTGAACCAATAATATACGCTGCAATAAATTCAATTTTCTACAATATATTAAAAATATCGTACTTATTTTTCGAAAAATATCCTCTATCCGTTTATTCAGCAAGCTTCTACCTATACAGATATAACACAGCATAAGTTAGGTATATAATACTTGACTTGCAAAACTCCTGCTAATGCGGCATATTTTTATCTCTTGACTTTCTTTACGCTTCCACATCGGCACTTTTCTCGCGGGTTCGACGAAGGCTTCGAATCTTTTTATCTCTTTCTTTTCATGTTATTTTTCCCCATGAACACATTTAATTAGCATAAAATTTTTCAGTACGGATCATCCGCACGGTTCGCGGGTAGAAACCGCGTGAAGAAGCTTCGAATTTAGAATGTAACATATATTTCCTTTTCAACATTGCGAAGCGTTCGAGGTAAAAAAGAGGGGTGGAAAAAAAAATAAAAAAAAATAAATAAATAAAAAAACCAACCAGGAAAGCCAAGATAAAATGATCCGTCACGACATCGAATATATTCCTACCCCAGGTCAGCGAATTCTGACGATGGAATCGCGTTTGTACCCTTAGAGATAAGGTTACGACAGGTCAGTTTCACGCCCGTGTCAGCCCGCCGACACGTGTCCGTATCCGGTTTCCGTATACCTACATGCGTTACGTGTATACCTAGGTATGATTTTCAACAGCGCTGCTATAAATAAATTCCGAGCTGCCCGACGGTCTTCGCCTGGTATAACCGTCAGGTGATGGTTTCCGCATTAGAAGCAGTAACGCAGCGCAAGCGCCTCTGTATAATCCAAGAGTTATTGTTGGCCGGGCGTTGATCGCGGAGGGGTCAGCGTCAAATTCATTATTAACGTACACTTCTTCGAGGGTTGATTGGGTCGGGGCAACAGGGGGTGGGTGGTAAACTATTAAAGCCAAGCGAAGCCGCCGCCACCGTGCTGAATTGGCAAATTGGCATGTACAGGTATAAGCTGAGTGGAAAAAGGGGTGAATACTCGCAGGCCAGCTGTCAGCTCAATTAATCCTATAGCGAAAAGAAATCCCGGTCAGAGGTTACCGAATTATGCACCCTTTGCTCAAATTTACTCGTACACGATTTTACTTATACGTTGACACATGCACCCGTCGCGCTGTGTTCGTTTCTAATCGAACGTACGATATGCACAACTATCGACGCATTCCGATGGGCAGAAAAGGTCACGATGCAAATTCGCAGCTGCGATATATAATATATAATTGACGAATTCGTTAATTATATACGCGGCGGCGAGGATGTGATCTGAAACCAGTTCAGCCAAATCTAAGCCAGAGGCTTTAACAACCGGTGCAGCGACTACATATAATAAGGACTTTGTAGAATTAGTCTCATTACACTGACACAGTTGTGTATCAATGTACGTATGCACGTATACATATAGACGCGGGTTTTAATAGCTGGTTTCTATACGTGGTTTTCGGAGGTTGCGGGATTATGGTCCTCGGGTTGTGCGGCTGAAATTTGCATAGGTATAATTCGGTTTCCGAAACTCCCGTTGCCGCCGCTGCTGCCGTAGGTGGTGCTACTTGACGATGGCTGAATACCGCGTGTACGAAAACTCGAAAGCCTCGTACGGCGGAAAGGAAAATAGTTTCATTAGCGGGTCGGTCTTCGTATCAGATTTAAACCGAAACTAGGCGGGCCGACGGACAAGCAATAGCACCGAAATACGAGCAAAAGGTCGTCCGGGGTCGCGAACCGGCCGCAGGAGGCAAACAAACTTGCAGGGGTAAAACCTTTCCTCGCGCATCCCGCCGCTGCAGGACAGGAGTAATTAATCTAGCCCTACACCAACCAAACACCGGGACACCTCACTAAAGGTGACAAATTGCCTTCACGCGGCTGCATCGCGGCCACCCCGTAAGCCGAATCCGTACGCATGCGTGTGTGCGTGTGTGTCTCGTGTGGCGGTTTTCCACTCGCCGAGCCGCGTTATCCAAGATTCGATTACCTCCGTGCGGATGCGGACCAGCCGGCGGATCTCTCACGATTTCCGACCATTCGATATATTTCGTATAAAAGGAACGGATTCCTTACACCCGAGTAATTATTCAGGCGAGACAGGGTCGAGTTGATACGGGTGAGAGGTGAAATTTTTTTTTTTTTTTTTTTTTTTTACTGGTTAATTCGGCGCTAAATATCGGTCTACGATAGTAATATATAATACGAATATCGGTCAATCCGTAGTAGCACGGTTAGGGATAATCATTAATCTTGATCTGTGCAAATTTGAATCCTCAGAATCTCCCTCGGGGAAGAGATTTTTTCAGGTCGCAAAGTGAACGGTTTTTTTTTTTTTTTTCTCTCAACATTCGAATAGTTTCTTTTACGTAACGAGGAATGAGATACTGAATAAATTGAAATAAGAACGACACCTCGACTCGTAATCTCACGTCTATGTCATTCTATAAACACTGTGATTATTTTTCTCACCAACTCTCGCTCTCTTTATCCAAACGGAATAGAAAAATTTATACACCTCGAAAGTTTTTTCTCTCTCTTTTTTTTTGAATTCTGCAATCCTTGAAACGACTGGGTTTTTATTTGGGGTTTCAAATACTCTTTCATCATTAAAAAACGGGGTTACTTGTAATTGTAGACAATATTAATATTTAATACGGTATACAATCCTCAATATATACCATCGCTCAAAGGGTAAACAAAAAAAAAAGTAAATAAATAAATGAAACAACGTCAAAAGAGAATAATAATTTTTACAGTACAAAGAACTCACCCTTCGACTGTTGCCATCCTTGGGATTGAGATCGGAAGCCACAGTGCCGAAAATCGTAGGCTGTAAAAAAAATTTGAACATTGTAAAACCCACCACTAACAGTACGATAATAGAATTGAATACGTGCAAAGCAATAAGCATGAATCTTCAGCAGGTTGAACAGCGAAAACGAACTAACGATAATCCGTCAGTTCTGGGCGCCTAATGTGGCCTGTAGACCAACAGTAAACACAAATTTCCTTTATTTGTAACAATACATTGTCCGTAAACAGCGGCAACGATAATTGCCCTCGTAAATATGACCCGGCATAAAATTTTCTTCCCGATACTCCGCACTCCTTACCAACTGAAACGTGACCAAAGCGTTACACGTATAATGCAGACTTGGTGTGCGGGACAGATGATACGCGACATACGTATGGATATGCATGTATAAATGTATACAGGCAAGCGCCTATGCTCTATCGGTAACGTTTGCGCACAAAGTTAAGGCAAACACGCGATAGCCTAACCCTAAATCAACAGGACGAACTCCGCCTTAGAACTGACAAGAACCGAAAACTGGATGAGTTAAACGGACAACTTTGTATTAACGGTAACTGAAACACTTGCGCGAAGAATACATCGCCTTGCAATTCGTACAAGAATTATCTGAAAATCTAACCCTTCAACTTTAATGGTAATCATTGAGTTTGCAAAGAAGATAACGTCAATTTTTAACGTTATCTGTATCAATTTATCAATATCTGTATATAATGATAGGATGATAATTATAATACATTGAACTCGATAAATTCAAGCTTGTATAATGAATGACACTTATTTTTACAAAACATCATTATCTCGTTCGAAAATTCGTATTTTTGCATCGAAAGGCGGATGGGGAAAAGTGCACGTCGTGTTAGAATGAGAAGAGATTTTTTTTTTTGCGTTAATTTCTTCTTTTTTTTTGGTTTATTACAATGACCGCACGTCCAGTTGAACTAGTTTGAAGCGAAGCTTTTGCGGCAACTCTCTGGCAAGCTCGTGTGGTGACACTGCAAGTTTAACTTTCCCGTCTCCTCCGCGCCGATTCCTACCCTCGTGTTATATCAAAATTATCGATCGTTGGAAACTTTGCTCTTATCTCTCACCCCACACCGAGTAAGTATAGTTGGTGCCGAACTGGTGGACGAACATCTCCCCTTGTCCACTTGGAAATGCTAATAGATTCACACGTACCGCATTCTACTATTCGGAAATAAAACATAGTACCTGTACATCCCTGCGTTTCTGCCGCACAAGCCTTAAACACTTGTCGCTAATTTCGCCTCGAAGCTTTAACACCGCCGCAGGTGTGCACGACACAGGCTTACAGATAGACTTATTATCCTTTTCGTCGTTTATGCACCAATTAAGGATCATCGAAGTTTCTTTGAAATTTCGCGGAAATTATTCCCGGACTTTCGTGTGTTAAAAGTCAATTTTACTGTAGGTATAATAACGTAACGAACCGCTGATCGAAGTTAAGGGTGTGTAAACTGAATAACGTTTTATTCATATCTGCAAAGAAATACGTGTCATAAAACGTTACAATAATAACCAGGCATTTGCAATACGCTCGTGCAGAGCCGTATGGTATAATATTAGATACTGCGGCACATGATGTAGAAGTAAAATTTCAATTACGTTGAATATTATATATGCGGTAGCTTTGACCGAGTACATGAAACAGCTATCGGGGAAAATAATTTTGAAATAACAAGATTGATCGGTTTGCGCGGCACGGTTTTAAATTGCAAAAACTTCAACTGCACGCGCTATGTACATTGTTATACATATATGAGACAAATGGGACAACTTTTCTCGTATATTATATATTTCGAAAGTTTAGTTTACCCATTATATACATATACGTTTCAGACTTTATTACGCGTAATACGTAGGTAGATAAAGTTGGATATATTAAAATTGGTAATAATCCTAAAATAACTCTTATAACGAATATATCTGCTCAGTCTTTCGCTGTTGGAGTCTCGTTATATCGGCGGACGCAACGTGACTGGTGCATTTATGAGAATTGATCACTTTTTTTCTTTTTCCTTTTCGCGAAAGAACGAATCGAGAACGAAGTCGGTATGAGAATTGAATTATCAAATGCCGTTACGCTATCTCCTTTCTTTTCTCTTGTTCCAGCATACGCGAAACTTCCGTGACGTAAAAATAATCCAACGACCATGATATAAAAAATTCGTATTACGTGTAAGTACACTAATGTATGAAACGACTATTGAATTTGTACGAATAGCCATAACGCGCGCACTCAAGAATCGTAAAATTGAATTACATCTTTACGAGTATATTTATTTATTGTTTCAATTTTTTGTAATCGTAAAAGTTTTCTTTAAATCGCTTATAGAGGAATGAAAAACCGAAAGGTTCTAGTGTTTTTCAAAATCGGTTCAAATTTTGAGAAAAATAAAAAATGGGTACCCGCCTTGCTTGTAAAATGAAAAAATAACCAGCGAAATTACGGTAAAGAAAATTTGATAAATCATGTGCGAAAATTCGACGAAAGAGATTCCGAATATATATTTTCTCTCCAAGTAAAGATTCACTCTTCTTTCCGCAGAGATCCTACCTATAAGTAATCTTGAAAGGAAATAACGGAAATTGAAGGAAGAAGAAAAATCGCGGCGGGGAAATTGCCGATCGTAAAAGCTCGGATGATGGAAATTTGAATGGATTAAATGGCAAAATAAAAAGCGTAGATAGGCATATGCGTGATACATGTATAGTGAAGAAATAAAAATTTCACTTATGCCGCCAAAAATTGCGTTAAACCAACAAGCCGGTTGAAAATTCTAATAAATATGAAAACATTCCCTTCGTGAGTAAAGTAACAACGTCGATTAATAAACAAACTTATAACCGATAAGCAAATATCAAAGGCGGTGTTTCGGTTTATTTTGATAAGCACGAGATTTCCAGCTTGTTCATTAGCCCGCGGTTTTATCTCCGCAGCATCGCGGAGTAGCATTTTCAGAGATAGAATCTCAGGTATCCCAAGGGTTTCCAGAGCCCGCAGGCTTCTCAATTGAAAAAGCATAGGATCGAGGCAAAAAGTAAAATAAGAGAAATCCAGATGGGAAATCAGTACCTATACCCACCAACTATATACAAACTCCAAGCCAATTACTGACTAACCGATCAAGCTAACGGTCAACTGATACGGTATGAAAAATAATCCGCGAAAATTTTTCAACAAACAAACATCCAGGCGCAACTCCAATTTGAATCCAGTCGCAATTAATTAATTATATATCACGTACAGTCTTACTTTTACCTTGATTTTTCTCAATACCTTTTTTTCCCTTTCAATTTCCGATATTGCTATAGGTACTCACGAAGCTGTGGTTTAATAGATTTCAATTCCAAAACCCTACGTACAAGCTTTTCACCTGCGTCGGTGTAATAAACAGTAATTCAAGATACCTCTACAGGTGTTGCAAGCTCGGTTGATCGTTCTTGTATTAAAATTCGAAACCAGTCGATTCAACGAACGACTCAAGAGCAATTAATCGATTACTTCTCAAGCCCCCGCGATTCGGCGTGATGCGTTGTTACGTGTATATTCCACCTCGGTATCGTCTCTGCGGTGGACGTTAAACGTTTCACTACCTGTAACAACGCAACCCGGTATGAAAATGGCGTCGCCTTCCTCGGCGATCGGACCCGCCCTGAGCTTTCTCCTCGTCGTCGACCCGGTGAACAATTACGTCGAGGCTGGAGCCCCGGGTGAGTGCTTGTTAATACTTAAAAATCTTATCTCCGCACTTCGGTCTTTTTTTCCCCCTTGTTTCATGCATATTTTTTAAATGTTCTACCCACTTGACTTTGTCGTTAATTAACTGAAACAAGACCGCCGACCTGCGAAGATTTAAAAATTTACCGCAATCCCAAATTCAGCTGCATGCCGGAACTTTGGGCGACGTTTTACGAATTCTCACTTCATTTTCATTTTCGTTTTCATCGTTCAACTCGTAATTCAGTACCTACGCTTAATTTACGTACATCTTTGTCAACCAATTTTTCAATCTTTCCACGTGCGTTATATTTCCGCGCTTTTGAGTGGTCGACTTTTTTTTTGGTGTTTGTTTTTTCACCTCTCTGACGCGAATTGCTCTGGTAAAAATCTGATGTTAGTGCGTGCGGAAAAGGCGGGAGAAACTCGAGGGGAGTTATAATCACAATCCTGGGTACTTACTTTTAAAGCCCGTTGATTGTTAATGTGAAGATTTACGGAATTTAAATCAATTTCTACTGATGAAACGGTTCTTCTGAACATGGCGTAACATTGGCATATTTATTCACACTCGTTTTTATCTGAAACGCGAGTTAAATCGCGCGGGTATAAAAAATATTGCGTCATTAATATTCGGATCAAGTGAATATAATCTTTACAATTTCAATATTTTTTTCAAATGTAAATCAACGATAAAATCACACGAATCTAATTTGTACGATAAATTCTGCGATTTGTACATTCCGTTCGGCTGTATTAAATGAAAAATAAAAACTCGCTCTCGCTGTCTCTTGGACAATTTTAGACCACCGTAACATCGGGCCGACACTCTGATTCTGCAATATCTATTAAACTATGTCGACCCTTGTCCAACAAAATTCAATACACGTTTAATCGGTCACCCGTCGATATCGATATCACATCTTCGATTATTAAAAATGATGAAACCTGCCCTTGATATATAGTGTATATGGGAAATTCCGTGCGAACCCAAACAACTTCGCACCCTAATCATTTTTGATGTTCATCACAATTTTTTTTGCAAATGTCTCAACTCTGATATAGTACCCTGAATTTTTTCCAGATTTCTAGTTCAGCTGGTCAATTATATATGCATATTGAGAGTGGTTCAAAAAGGACGTTTTTCAAAATTCTCAAAACACTCTCAACAACTGTCTTTTCTTTTCCAAACATTTCAAGACCGGGCATACAGTTTTTGGAAATTTTTTGAGCATTTTAAAAACATCCTTTTCAAAATCACTATTAATATTTATAAATAATCAACTAGTCGGACAAAAAATCTAAAAAAATCACGGTATTGTTTCAAGGTTGGGACAAATGCAGAAAAAAAATTTCAACAAAATGAAAAATGGTAAGTGTCAAAGATTGGTCGGGTTCGCATGGAATTTCCCATACTTTTTATATACATACGTATATGTGTATACAATACATAATATGTATAAAAGCTTGTCTTAAAATTAAGAGGGTTGCTGATGATTTGCGAGATATTCCGAGACTCTGGCATACAGAGTCAAGAGTTAAAATGCTGTACGGTTTTTTTTTTTTGTTTTTTTTTTTTTGTAAGATTGGTTATTATACGAATCGAGGTTTATACTAATTGCGAACAAATTTAATTAGATTTTCCATAAAAGAATTTACGCAACTATAGTTGCAAAAAAATATATAAAACATGCATATCAAGTACAGAATTTGTAAATACGATTTTTATTGAATTCTCGGCCGTACTTGTAGACACGGTTTGTTGTTATTATTATTTAAGCCGTGTTCAATTGGTTTACGATTAAATCACGAAACGCGTGGGCTCGGACTCTTTGCGAGGCAATAAAAATGCCCAGGAATTGACACAGCAAAGAGGATAGTAAAAGAATATGATAAGAATAAATCATTATACGTGATGTGTTTCGAAAATTTTCTTACAATGTTTATTTTTCCAGGTTTCTGTAGACACATCCACTCGCCAATATAAATATGATAACGGATCTATTTATAGACATTATAAATCTCGAAAAGATAATTTTAGACACTGTACTGAATTTAAACCTACTTCATATTTTTACGATTTTTCAGATTACTTCGATTCCAGAGAATTTTTCAAAAGCATGATAGTTTCGAGACATATAAATAACACAACTTGGCCACAAAATACTCAACCGACGATGCTAAAGCAGTCAACAGCACGCAGGTAAACACTAATAAATTATAAACTGCGTAAGAATCGAGCTTGATATTAATAATTCACTCGACATATCGCAAACCAAAGGGCAATGATTCCTGAGAACTTCAGGTGCGCTTTTCTTTTTTATCGTTAAAAAACATTTTCATTCAAGAAACAGGCAGAGTGGAAAATGAGCGACAATGAGGATGAAAATATGGGACTAGAGAAATCAGAATGGCAGAAACAAATCAAGGAGGTCTCGCGAAGGAAATATGAAAAATGGAAAAAGCATAAAGAAGAAATATCCGAAATCCGTCCACACCAACCACCGCAAAAAAGAAACGAGTGAAAAGATGAAAAACATCGGAGTAAACGATAATAATAATAAAAAAATTAATAACGAGGTGAAAAGTGCGGTGATGGGATTAGGAAGCTGAGTGAAAGAATTCGCTGCGTGATCAGAATCCGAAAACAGAGCGGATATCGGATATCGATAATAATACCGAGATGCAAATGAAGTGATTTGAAACGAGATCAAATCCCGTCAAACAACTAGCTAGAATGTTAGTTGGGGGTGGAGATCGGTCCGAAACTTTTGCTTCCCTTAAACATGGAGAAAAAGAATTCGTATATAATATTTCGTAGCGGATAAACGAAGGCGCGGATTCGTCTTAGGGAAAAAGTGTGCCAGTGGATCAAGGTGAATGGTGAATTCCCGATGGGGTATAACATGAGAAAGTTGGAAGTGCGGAGAGATCGATCGGGGGATGAAATTATTTACCTCAGCAATGAAACAGCCGAGAAGGCTAAAAACGACGATAAAACAAGGTGGAGGGAAAAATTAATTTAGAAATTTTTCAGAGTATTTCAGGAGACAGAATTTCACCGTAAAAATTATTCGGGTGAAAGATTTTCGGTGAGGAAAAATTCCGTGCGGGATGAATATCGGGAGAAAGAGATGAGAGGAAAGGAGGTCTGCACGGATCAGGTCGCGGTGAAACGAAACACGAAACGAAACACGAAACGCTACGCGGCTCGTCTGCGAACGGATAAAAAAGTTTCGGACAAGATCAGTTTGACGGAAAACGTCAATTTCTCGACTCTCCTTACGAGGAGTGAAGAGAGTGAAAAAAAAAAGCTCCGAGGCATCGGATCGTTTCTGTTATTCCGATATTTCAAGGCTTGTTAAAATTATCATCCCACCGTTCGCCGCAATTTCGATCAGCTCCGGCTGCGGCTATCGTTTGGACGTGAAGGAATCATCGATTGATCGACTAATTCCTGAAAGCAACGGGGTGTCCGCTCGGATGGAGTTGCAACCTATTGTCATCGGATTATCGACTACAGGTTGCGATAAGCGTAGATAACCGCTGCAGTTAATTGTTTGCAAACTTGATATTATATATCTGTGTATATACGTGCATTATATATACTATATCATACAAATTCGTATCGATTAGTCTTCCTATTCGAGCTGTGTCCCAACAATTCTGGTTCCAGATACGTTAAAGTTTGACGAAGAAGAATCTATTTTTTCAAGAAGCAACGGATTGAAGGCAATTATTTTTTTCACTTTACTTTATGTGATATATCGTTTGTAAAACGCCCCATTCTGCAGAAATATTATACCTACCTTTCTTGCTAGTCAATCACGGGTGTATAAAATATAAACAACAACTTTACAGAAGATGAGGAAAATTTTTGAAGGTTCTTTTTTTTTTAACAAAATAAGAGAACCTTATTCCTGATACAAACGTACAAAATAATTACCATTGCAGTGTTTAATTTGGTCAAGTCAAATTGGTTTGTGATTGTACCAATTATATTGATCACACACGGTTATTAATTACTCAGTAATTAATCAATCTCGATACTCGTTGGAAAGCAAATTGAAATTCCGGGGTTGTTTGATGTTCGAATCATCCGATAACACGCACGCTATAGTATCCGAACATATCGTGGATATTTGTTTCGTCTCCACAATGGTGAAAAATTTTATCTATTTAATTCTATCAGATTCGTTATATTATCGCAAAAATATTCATATTACAATAGATTCAGAATTATTAACGCTACAGATAGGTTATACGACAATTGTCAGCATAGAAAAGTCAAAATATAGATTCATCGGAATGAACGAGCATAATGCAAAAGTAAAATACCTGCACATTTTATCAATAGAAATATAAAATTTCTGTCGATTCAATACTTGAGCTTTCTTTACTTTGCATTTCTAAATTTTGACGTTTTTATACTTCGGCTTTCTGTCAATTTTAAATTTCTGCAAGATAGATTTTCGCTTTTTTGTAAGAATTCTCCATTTCGACGCTTCTATTTTCTAATCCTTCGACATTTTTACCCCCATCCAATTTCATCCACGTCACTCCGAAGCTTGTTCGCGTCTCTCTGACTACGGCGACTATAATCTTACGTCTAAAACTCAGGAAGGGCGTTACACTGCCAGTTTGTAACTCCAGGGACAATCGTGAAAAACGAGCAACGCTTCACCGGCGTCTAGATTCGATCGGCGCAACGATTCACTCACCCGAGAAAAGAAGATAAGAATGACGTTGAGAGTTGTACAGACTCCCTTTTAAATCTACATCAGGGTAAGATGTTAAACTGTTTCGCCGCCGTCTCTTTCCTATCCCCGTGAAAAAAAAGCACAGCGAAATCAATGAACAAGAAAGAAAGAAATTTTAAAAGTCATTTATAAACGAGATATAAAAGTCCACGCCTTAATCGCACAAAACTTTTCATTTTTCAACAATTTCGTTGTTTAATTCGCTTTCGTTCGTCGTACAATACGCGGGGTATTTTAAATTCGAATAAAATAACACATTTCCATATCACGAGCAAGCGATAAAACATAGCGACAGACGCTCGCTATAGCATCAAGTTAGAATACTATATATTGTATACACTTGTACACACCGTTCATCTCCGTAGCCGTTGCACAACGCGTGTTCAATTAACAAAACTTTACGGCAAACAAGTCGACGCTGAAGTACCTATAGAGAGCGGTACCAATTATATTCTAGTCAACGATGCGACTAATGTTTCAAATTTCTACATTCACGGTATCCATGTAATTATCCACCGATAGTACAACGTCAAAGTTTCGCTCAATTTTCCCAAAAGTTTCTTCACCTTTGGCCTATATTTTCTCATACGTTTCAAAAAACTTACCTGAAACAAAGATGATAATACAAATCCACGTCTGTAATTATACCTTTTTATTTGATTTTTTCGTTTCGCTTTTTTCATTTTGCGAAAAGAATCGAGGCTCGAAAAGAACAAGTACGCAGATGTAATACACAGACGTGGTAAGAGAAGTTTGACCTGCAGGGACAATATCTGGCTAAAGATACATTCTTACCGTGAAAATAGGAAAAACTTTCGCGTTAAGAGCTGTACAGGAAAAGTTTCTATATCTGTAAACGGGGGTACGAAATTGGCACGCTGCGAACAACGGACGTGGGGTGTTATTATTTCTTATCTGCGGGACAGCGGACTGCCACGCGGCTGCAGGGTTGTACAGTTAACCAAGTGACGTAAAGAGACGCTCGTTTAAGTGCAACGTATCATTCTGAAGATAGTGCGCGCTTACCTCGTAACGATTATCTTCCGACGGTTAATTAACCCTTAGGATACAGTGACCAACGTGAACAGAGAGCCAAGCTTGCTCGGATATCTCAAATTTACATGGATCTGTACGTTAAGGGGTGAAATTAAAACGCCATCGAGAAACATTTCATGTCGTTTCAACAAACGAATCAAAAATCGTTCACTTTTTTGATCGTGATCGTGTGTTTATTCCCGGAAGGTTATTATTCCCAATGATTTACCAATTGCCAGAGTTTTTCATTCAGGCAATGAAAAATACGTACAGGTAAAAGGAAATATCAAAGATCGCGAGGGAACGGAAGACACGCCGATAAAACTGAGACTGAAAATATTTCGCAGAGTCAAACGTTTCGTTGAAAAAACAACACCGACGTTCTCGATGACGATGAAAGGAAGGTGGTCGATACACTCTACCATCGGCAATTCCCGCTGATCCCCGAGGTAAAACAATCGCGTCCCGTGGGTTCATCAATATTCCTGGTTGCGCCAGGTGGTGCAGAAGTGGAAGAGATTGTACAAGTTTCCTGTACCGCGGTATCATTCTAGCAGACTTCCCTGGACACCACGGTGAAAATCCGTTTCGCGAACAACGATTTTACGTCGTTCCGTCGTTTGGCGAGGAATCCGAGTTATTCGGAACACGGAATTCGGGGACCAACGAGTTTTATCAGGGCTCTTAACTGGTCGGCCCGAATAAACTGAACAAGTCAGATGTGATTGATTTACTACACCGTAGGAATGTCGTAGCTTGTGAAAGCCGAGGAAGCCGGCGATGGTAATCGTAGATACACGAGGAAACGAAACGAGGGGATAACGGAGCCAAGGGACAATAGACCTGCAGTCTTGGAAGTTATCAACAATAAAACAAGACCGAAGGAATATCAGGAGCAGATGTTCAGAATTGAATTGCCCATCGACGACGACAACTTCGAGTATAACGGGGGAGGGAAAAAAACTTTTACTCACAAATGACGTTGTCGAATGGAAGGTGGAACGAAGAGTTAAAAAATAAAAAAAAAGAAATACTCAAGGAAACTGCGTGACCCCACGATTGAGATTATAATATAAAAGACCAAACACGAGGAGGAATCGGAAATTGAGTGAGGTGAGCATTTTCTATTCATAACTTTAGACACCTGAATAAAATCGTCCAATTTCCTCACTGTTATCGTACTACAGCGGGGATATGAAGAGAAAACTTTTACACGGGTTACACGGAAAATGAAGAACTCGGGATATTTTCATCTTCACGCTGCACCGGCCACACCGCGGAGCTCGGTAGTAAATACGGAGATGGTCGCGTCGCATGTTGGTCACAGATGGCGAAAATATAGCTGAACGCGATTCGCCCGGTTCCTTAATATTCTTCTCTACCTCGCTTTTCCTCAAACCGTACTGAAATTTATTTGAACCCTTGGTAAACTCGTCTCTTCTTTCGTCGGTCAGCAAAATTAATCTCCTCAAAGGTTGGAAAGCATCATCAACGGAGAACAATGCGAACGAATTATTTCCACGGGATCGTTAGTCAACGAAAAAGGGGGTAACGATTTTGCAAGAATTGTATCGAGCTTATGAAGAAATAACATTGAAAGCCAAGCACGTGACAGAATTGCGACAAATGGGAAATTTCTGCACGTAATTAAGAATGTACTGACTAT